>NW_017731357.1:3557524-3573070 GCF_001890085.2 Hipposideros armiger | reverse complement strand
TCAACAGTTGACTATAAATTACTCTAGGGTCCCATGAAATCCTTTCTAGGATCTAAATCTGCATCAGGAGTAATGTTTAATTTCAATAATTAAACAAAAAGCGATTAAATTTTTAACAAACCAATTACTTCGTTAATACTTGAAATACACAAGTGTTAAATTTGCCTTATTTACTTTAGAACGATGTTAGCTCCTTTCAGAAAGGACATTCTTGCCTCATTTCTTTAAACAGAGAGGACATTCTTGCCTCATTTCTAATCATTGGGTGAAGCTGTTTAGTCAATCATAGTTAATTATGGTATCTCTGCTTTGCAGATGCTGTACATCAGATTAGGGGAAGTTCCTTTATATTTTTAGTTTGCTAAGATTTTTTTTTACCATGAATGGATGATGAATTTTT
Organism: Hipposideros armiger; assembly: GCF_001890085.2. Lineage (NCBI taxonomy): Eukaryota > Metazoa > Chordata > Mammalia > Chiroptera > Hipposideridae > Hipposideros > Hipposideros armiger. The sequence goes on along the minus strand of NW_017731357.1, from coordinate 3,572,670 downwards.
TTCAAATGCCCTTTTTACATCTATTGAAATGAACAGGTTTTTAAAATTTTTTATACTGTTAATATGGTGAATTATATTGGTTTTTTTTTAATTAAAGTTTATTGGGTGACAATTGTTAGTAAAGTTACATAGATTTCAGGTGTACAATTCTGTAATACATCATCTGTATATCACATTGTGTGTTCACCACCCAGAGTCAGTTCTCCTTCCATCACCATATATTTGATCCCCTTTATGCCCATCTGCACCCCCCTCCTCCCTTCCCCTCTGGTAACCACTGAACTATTGTCTGTGTCTATGAGTTTTTGTTTCTTCATTTATTTGTGTTGTCCCTTTGTTGTTTTCAGTTATATATTGATGTTTTTAATGTTAACAAATTTGTATTCCTAGGGTATGACCCAGTTGGTCATGATGCAATATCCTTTTGAAATATTGCTCATTTGATTTTCTAATTCTTTGTTAGGGAATTTTTGTTCTATATTCATGCAGGACATTCATCTATAGTTTGATTTTATTGTAATATCTTTATCTGCAGTTGGTATCAGGGTAATGGCAACCTTATAAAATAATCTGAGATGTGTTTCCTCCACTTTTATTTTTAAGACAACCTTGTATAGAATTGGTACTATTTCCTCTTTAATGATTGATAAATTTCAACAGTAAACCCAGGTCTGGCTTTTTAAAAAATTTTTTCCTGTCCTTTTTTTTCTGAGAAAGTGTTCCACTGAACATTCCATTTCCTTTATATGCATAGGGATACTCAGGTTACCTAATTCTTGCTAAGTGAGCTTTGATAGTATGTGTGTTTCAAGAACTTTTTCCATTTCATCTATATCATTATATTTATTGGCATAAAGTTAATAATATTCCCTTACTCATTTAGTGTCTATAGGATCTATAGTGATCTCTCTCTTGTTTTTCCAGATATCAATAATCTGTGTATTCTTTTTTTCTTGATACATCTGTCTAAATATTTATCAGTTTTATTGACATTTTCAAAAAACAACCTTTTGGTTTCATTGATTTCTCTATTTTTTGTTTTCTGTTTCATTAATTTCTGCTCTTATCATTATTTCCTTCCTTTTCCTTGCTTAGAGCTTAATTTACTCTTTTTGAGCTTCTTAAGATAGAAACTTACACAGCTTTACCTATGCACCACAAATTTCAATATGTTGTTTTAACTTTTTTGAATTAAAAATATTAATTTTTGTTGAGCTTTCTTCTTTGAGACATGAATTGTTTAATTTCCAAATACTTTGGGATTTTACAGATACCTTTCTCTTATCAATTTCAGTTTATCTATAGTGGAAACAGAACATTTTTTGAGGCTTTAAATATTTTTAAATTGTTGAAATATATTTTGTGGCCCAAAATATTGTCTAACTTCGTGAATGTTCCATGAACCCTTGAAAAGAATGTATTTTCTATTGTTGTTGGGTGAAATGTTCCATAATTATCAATTAGATCAAGTTGTAGATAGTGTTGTTCATGTCTTATACATCCTTGCTGACTTCTTGTCTACTTGTTCTATCAATTAATGAGAGATAAATGTTGAAAACTCAAACTAAATTTGTAGTATGTCTGTTTCTTTTGACAGTTCTATCAGTTTTTGCGTAGGTATTTTGATGCTCTGCTGTTATTTGCATACATGTTTGGGATTGCCATGATGTCTTGAATAATCAATTCCTTTATCTTTATATAATGTTCATCTTTACCACTAGTAATATGTTTTATTATGAAATCTACATTGTGTGATATTATTATAACCAATCTACCTTTTTTTGAGTAATGTTCTCCTGGTATATCTTTTTCTAGCTTTTATTTTTAACCTATTGATGTCTTTATATTTGAGGTAAGTTTCTGATACACGTTTGGATTTTACTTTTTTAAACCAACCTGAAAATCTCTGTCTTTTAAACGAAATGTTTAGAGTATTTTGATTTTATATAATTATGTATATGGTTGTTATAATCTCTCCTCTTGCTAGTTATTTTTTGTTACTTCCATTTTTTATTAATACTTTGAAACATTTTATTATATGCACTCATAAAATTTCACCCATAAAATCTTTATTGGGTCTAAATGTAAACTGAGACTAGCTGTGAAAGAGTATTTTTGGATATTTTCCTACATTGACAAAAATTACATTCTGTTTAGGAAAGTTGTTTTCAAAGTATGTCATTTTTTATTCCTATGAAATAAATACTCTTGTTGCTTCTCATGGGCTTATAAAGGGAGCCTGGCTGTGCAGGCGGGTTTTTTGTTTCCCCCAACACTTCAATGAGAGTCTCTCCTTTTTCATTTACATCACCTATTGAGGTTCAAACATAATTTATTAAAAAGGTTTTAATGAATAAAATGTTTTTAAAACATTGAATTAATATATAACAGACTACAATATCCATAACATTTTGCAAACAAAAGTATGAATTTGGGGGTAATTTTTAAAAATGAAGATCATTTAGAGTTCTGTTAATTCTTATTAACTAACAAATATATGTTAGATTGCTATTTTCAATGACTTCCTCAAAGTTAATAATTATCTAGAAATGTGTGATCTATACTGAAGAATAGACATGGAAAGCATCAATATTTTCTAGAATTACTTAACACATCCTTATTGGTCTCATCATCAAAATACAATGCCACATCATTTTAGGCATTAAAATTTCCCAGAGAATGAACTGTTCATAATGGAAAAATTATATTTTGGGGACAGCATGGGGAAAAATTACATTTTGGGGACAGATTGAAAGGAAGTTTAATGCTGGTTATGTTTTGACTCTTAGGTACATTTCTAACCATTCCCTGTCTCTCTCTCTTCTTGTCCTCCTTTAATCATATATTGGGTGCAGGGTATTGAGTTAATTTTACTACTCTGTTAATGACATATTTTTACTGTTGGTTTCTGTAAGACCCTTCTTGTGTTTATGTTTTATTCCCTTTGTCTGCATTTATCTCTCTAACTAAACCTTATCTTACAGGAAACTATTTTACTATGTGGAATGAGAATCCTATTGTTTGAGTTTGTTCTTACAAAATGGATCTCATTTTATGTGTTTTTAATTTTTTTACTTATGTTAATGTATAATTGGAATTGGAATTATGTAAAAATGTAGAGAAAACTTGTTTAAGTTGTATTCCCATCTATTCCGCACACCCTTAAATTATTTTAATGCAAATTCCCAATGTCATATCATTTCATCCATAAACTTCTGTTTGTTTCTCTAAATTTTAGTATCTAAAAGATAAGGACTCTTATGTTTCTTTCTCCAAATTCTTCTATTTCTCCCTTAAAGTTACAACATCCATACTCATTTCTTTATAATGAATAAATATATTTAAATTCTCAATAATTGAACTGAATGTTTCCCATTTGAAATTTTAGATGGACACCTCAATTTATTATAGTCTTGCTTATTGTGCTATTCTTATTTGGTATTTTTTTCTTTTTTTTCCTTTTTTTCTCTCTGTATATCTTATGTTTTTTTTTTTAATTTTGGTATATTTTTTGAGATTGTAATAATTTATTTATTTACTTATTTTTAGTTATAGTGTACATACATTGTTGTATTAGTTTCAGGAGTACAACATAACTTCCATATTTTCTTAGTTCTTTTTTCCCTCTTTTGGTGCCTACTTTGGCATTAATTGAATACTTTAATATTTTTATTGTACCTGCATTATTTCTTGGTTATACTTTATTTAGTGGTTGCCTTAGGGTTTAAAATACACAAATGGAATTTATCATATACCTTCAAATAATATTATACATTTCATGTATAGTATAAGACCCTTATAATAATACACTTCCATTTTCCTTCCTCCTGCCCTTTGTGCTACTGTTGTCATACGCTTTACTTCTACATATGTTAGAAATCCCACAATACATTGCTACCATTCTTGATTTCTTTAAAAAATACTAAAAGTAAAAAAAAGAAGTTTTATACAAACTTCACTTTTATTATTCCTATCATTATTTCTTTAGGTACATCCAAATTTCCATCTGGCATTTGGTATCCCTTTTCCTGTAGAATTTACACTTATTTTACTGCAGGTCAGGTCTGTTGGCATTTGATTTTCTCCCCCTTTTTGCCTGAAAGTCTGTGTCACTCCTGTTTTTGACATCTACCCTCATTCAGCCTCAGTTTGGGGCTATGTATACCTGGAAATTTGAGGTGGGGTTTTCTCAGCATTCCTGCCCTTCCTACCTCTATGGCAACCAAATTATTTCTTGTATCTGTAGAGAAAGTTGGATAGGAGAGGGTTTTCTGGCCCTCTTCAAGGGGTAGAAAGCTTTAGATTTTACTTTTCCCTCAGCAGAAGCCTATTTTTCATGGGAACAGTGGTGAGAGGGTTTCTTGTCCTTTTCTCAAGTGGTAGATTGCTGTTCCTTGTTACTTAGTGCAAGGCTCATGGTGTGATTATGCCAGGTTTCCTGTACCTCCTACAATGGCAGTTTACTTTTGCTTGTGACTTGGGAAAGGAGGGTTTCCTACCACTTTCCCAGATAGCTTTTGCTTCTATTCCTCCCCCCGAAGCAGTGAATCTGCCTGGATCACAGGAGGGTGTCTACATTTTTCCAAGTGGCAGGTGGCTTTTTTGCTACTCTTCCCTCAGAAGCAATGGACCTTTGCAGAAACCTGGGTAAATGTGGATTTCCTGCCCCTCTACCAATGGCTTAAGGCTTTTACTTTACATGAGAAAATGGAGGTTGTTTATGCCTGTACTCTCAGGGTTTCTGCCCTCCTCCTAATCTTTCTCATGAGTACCTGGCAGAGGCCCATGGAAAAGAGTTCAGGAAGGAATTGGGCTCTGGAGAAGTCTACATTGTCACACTATCCTACACTTGAACTTCAGGAATTTGTTAAAATTTTAACTATATTCTCACTTGCTTTTTCTTACACTTTGCCAGGGTGAAACAGTTTGTATGTATCTCTTTCCTTGGTGGGGCCTGCTACCCTTTGGAATTAACTTTACATTGTTACCTTGAGACCTTCATTTGTAGGATAGCATCAGGTTATGATTTTAGAGATTATCTTGTTTTATCTATTAAAGTGGGACAGATATTCACTTGGGGCTGTCTACATCCTTAGCACAGTTATGGAATATTTAGAAGATGATCCAAACTGATAAGATAAGGCTAGTCCTTCATGTATACTGTTTGCCATCAAATATCCCCAAAAGTCTCTTTGGATGAGGTGTAGTCATTGAAGTTAAAACATGGAATGAAAATATGACTAAAATATTCATGTCTAGGGAAGACAAATACATTGATAGGAATTAGGTAAGTTTTATCATGCAAAAAGCAGAACTCTGAGCAAACAGGACTTAAGAGTATTAAAATTTATATATGGAGAGTTGGAAGTGTTACAGGAAAAGAGGGTTCTTGGCTTCACATAGGAAATAATTCAAACTTGAACCGATACAGAGTTTAAAGTAAGAATAAGTTTATTTAGCAAAGAGTAAATAAGAAAACAAAGGCCACCACATAGAGTGGCAGTCTCTAACCGCTAGTGGAAGAGAAACTCTCTCTATCCCCCAGGCTAAGGTTTATATGTGTCTTCTGCTTCCATGGAAAATTAATTGGCATGGGGGGAAAAGAGGACAGAAGAACAATGGTGAGTTTATCTTTAACTTCAGTAAGATGCAAGAAGAATAGGGGCAGGTTGCTTTTTAACTCTTGTAAGTCACACCCTGTGCTTTCTTTCCCGTGGGCTTAACTACAAGGATGGTCATAATGGAATCTCTTGTTTTTTTTCAATAGTTTGTTCTGTGTGATTGATTAACATCTGCCTGAGCTCTGTGCTGTGGAGCACACAGGCAGCAGGCTTGGAACCCAACCTCCTAGTTCTTTCTTCTGCCAAATAGTCCTCATGTCCCTTCCCTATATTAGAAGAAGTCTAGGGTACAAGGAGGTCAAAAGGAAACTCCTTAGGTAACCCTTAGTACACTGGGTATCAGGAAAAGAATGGAATGTGCTTTAAGGTAGAGTGAAGGAATGAGGCATTTTTCATCCTATCTCTGTTTCTCCTTGTTCCCTAACCTTCACAATGCCTTCAAGCACAGCAGCAACTTGAACAAAGACAAAAGGAAGGAATCACATACACTCATTGATGTCTTGCCCCCAGAACATTCTTATGGCCATAGTAGAGTTCAGAACCCACATTCAGAATTGATGTTCCCTGTGAACAGAATATAGTGCTGTAAGCCAAGGAATGTATAGTGTACAGGTATCCTGCTCTATTCGAAGTTGTAGGATATTTATTCTTTTCTGACATCAATTTTCCTTACAGAAAAGATGATTCTTTATATCCATTTAAAGTTGTCTATGAAAAAACCCTTGTCTCAGCATTTGAGCTATTTGTCTAATGGTGTAATTTAGGAGGCAATGAAAGCAGGAATAGCTCCAAGGTGTTATTGAGCTATGAGGGAACAGTGAAAGGAAAGTTTTTGATGATAGAAGCTTTAACAAATTAGATCATCCTTCTTACTGAAAAATGCTAAAAAACAAAGCACTGGACAAAATATAAGCAAGTGAACGAACAAGCAGACAACAAACCTCACCTAAGAAGCATAAAAGTACTAACAAGATATTAATATTAATGAGTTACTGAGCCAATATCAAGGACAGTACTAGAGATCAGAGAGGTGAGCCTGAACTGTGACCCAATAATTCTACTCCTAGGAGTACGCCCTACACATATGTGTACTTATGTGCATCAGGACACACACATACGAGTGTTAATAAGTGAACTCTTCATGATTGCAGAAAACCAGAAACTACTGTCCATCAAGAAAGAATGGATAAATAAGCTGTGGTACAGTTATATAATGAAAGAAGCTACAGAAATCGAAATGTTTTAACTATAGCTAAATGCACTGGTGTGCTGGTTAATATTTAACAACCGGCTCTCTGAAGGAAAAAGCTCTGAATTTGCTGGTTTTGCTAATTGTCGTGGTATAAATGCTGTTACTTTGGCCAAATTCAAGTTACCAATGTAATGTCATTGAATATGGGGCTGAAAAGAGATATGTACAATCACCTCTCATGAGCTGGTGAGCATCAGTTCTATTACACCACTGGTTAACTGCAAAAATATGGATGAATTTGACAACTTTTCATGTTGAGTATAAAAATCAAGAAAGAAAAAAATATATAGCATAATTTTACTAATATAAAATTCAAAAACAAGCACAACTAAAGGATAAATCTATTTTTTAAAAGAAAACAATATATAGGTGATAAAACTATAAAAGAAAGAAAGAAACACTAAAACAGACAGGATATTAGTCTACCTGTGTGTGGTGGGATGGGTGAAGTGTGAAAGATTGGATTATAATGTGGAAGCAGTAAACAGGAAGCTTCTGGCAAGTTTCGATTTCTTGACCTATGGAATGTTTACACGGTGTTCATTTTATAGCAAGTTGTAAAGCCATATATTTAGGTTTCCTGCAATTTTCTCTCTGTTATATTGTACAATATTTTTAAGTGATGAAAGGGATTCTTCTGTCAAAAGGGTGCTATAAAAGTTCAAGGAGCTTCTCTAAACACTACCAGGAGAGCTAGGAACTGACTCATAATTTAAGTCACTTAAGGGATCCTTTCAACTAAATTTCCTCAGATTCCCAAAAGGTACATGAAAACTTCCAGAGTTAATGGTAAATTTCTTACAAAACAAAAAGAAACAGAAAACAAAAGTCAAAACATTATATTTATTTCTGGACTTAGACACTTTAACCTAGATACAGTTTTACTTTATATTTTTGCCTCATCTATAGGGGGAAAACACCTCTCATCATCCAAAACATCATTTTTTTTTTCAAAATGAAATGGAAAAATTTCTACAGATAGGAAAAATAACTCAAGTAATGCAAAATTTTCTAAAAATAAAAATTGAAATTCATCCCCTCAAGCTTTACCTCATCACTGTGGGCACTGTTGCTTTGTTTTAAGCTTTTAGAGGAACTTAATACTATTTCAAAAAATATTATTTTTGTTTCTGCTTAGTGTTTATCTTGCTCATTAGTGTGAAAGTGCCTTGAGAGCTGGAGCTTGGCCAGTTCATTCACCACTGTATCTTTAGTGCTTAGAATAGGATACTTGCATCTCACAGTTGATCTTCATTAATCAATTCTAGAAAGAATAGAAGAATGAATGGAAAATTCATTTCAGAGATCATTTCATATTAGCACATACACATCTACCTCATTCTTAATAGTTGCCAAGTATTCTGGCATATGTTTGGTTATTTACATTTTTCCTTATAGAATTGATGCTGCAGTAGACATATTTAGATCCAGTGAAAATTCTGAGATTTTCTATAGGGTAAATCTGGTGCTGGAGTTGTTGAATCAAAGGATAAATGCATTTAAAATGTTGATAAACATTGTTAAACTGCCTTATAAGAATTTGCACCAATTTATACTCTACCAGCAAATGATAAGAATGAATATTTCCAAACACTTCAAAACGTTGAGAAAAATCCAGTGTTGGCAACCTAGTAAATGAAAAAGTTGTTTTGTCTTGTTTTATTCTGTTCAATTTGTGAGTAAGATTAAATATCTTTTCATATGTTGATTGGCCATTTTTATTTTTTACCTTCAAATGCCCCTTTACACACTTTGCTCATTTTTATTAATATTTTTATTTTCAATTACAGTTGACATATAATATTATATTAGCTTCAAGTGGACAACATAGTGATTAGACATTCATATAACTTATGAAGTGATCACCCCGATAAGTTTAGTACCCATCTGACACTATACATAGATTTTAAAATATTATTGACTGTAATCCTCATGCTGTGCTTTTTATCCCTGTGACTATTTTGTAACTACCAATAGCATAAGAAATAATATTGCTTGTTTTTCAATAGAACTATTCATATTTTTCTTACTATTAGAACATATGTGTAAATGAAATAGGTTTTTTATCTAATATATATATATATATATTATATATATATAATATATATACAAAACTCCTCCCCAGTTTTTATTTGCCTTTATTTTTTCACATCTAAGAATTTATTGTGATAAAACAATCAGAAACGCTAGTAAAGATGTATGCAGAAAGATAGTAATCTTGAAATAATGTCAGATCAAAAATCAGCCAACAGGTAAGTGTTGTATTTATGACAGATGCACATAGATAATTCTATGAAGCCATTAAAAATTTACATTCTTGAAGATTCAGTGATAATTATTTGCCTGTATTATTTGACTTTATTTTCCAAGCTAAAGTATTAATTTTTTTAATGTAGTCAAATTTATCAGTCTTCTATTTTGATTTTTGTGTTTGTTTTTTGTTTTGTTTTATTTTGTTCTGGTCATGCTTAGAAAAGTATTCCACAATCAGGTCATTTATATTTTCTCGTAGTGTTTTAATTTTTAAAAAAATTTATATATACAAAATGTGATAGATCAGATATTAATATTTTTCTAAGAAATGAGGTAGGAATCCAATTTTATGCTTTTTGACATGGATAGGCAAATATGCCACCACTATGACTTATTGAATAATACACTATGTCCTCATAGAGTTGAAGTGCCATGTTTATCAGCTACTAATACTCATTTATTTAAGTATATTTCTAGGCTTTTTATTCTGTTCTTTTGAGTTGTTGGCCTAGTCCTTTTGAGAGCTTTAATTATAGTGTCTTTATATTATGTTTTGTCATTTGGTGCATTTTATCCTCTTTTGTTATTCCTCTTTATCTCTCTTTTCTTGACTGGTATCTCATGTTTATATTTCCAGACTATTAAGAGTTTCATTTTATCTCATTCTCTCAAAGATAACATTAGAATTATAATTAGGATTGTATTGCATTTATAGATTTTCTTTTCCATCAAAAAGTGATATGTGCCTTTCCATTTGAGCAAATGTTTTTTGTTTGTTTGTTTTTAGCTGAGCCATCCTGCCATCTGTTGGCAGCTCAGCGGCAGCTCAGCTTGGGCCAGGAATCAAACTGGTGACCCTATTGCTCAGAGCTGGCATTCTTGAGCGAATTCTTAACCAACTGAGCCACTCAGCCAGCCCTGAGCAAATGTCTTTTTAAGTTCTCCTGTGGAATTTCTAAATTTTCTTTATATAGGTCTTATACATTTTTTGGTCTGGCTTATTCTTGAGTAATACAGTTGTTTTGTTGTATATGGAATCTTCCCTTATGTATTTCATTTATTTTTTGTAAGTAAGACGATCATTACTTTTTATAATTTATTTTGCAACCATCTTTTGTTTTGCAGATATCTGGAGTACAAAAAACTAATGACTCAATGTATTCAAATGGTCTGTAGAAACTAGATCCTGAAGATAATTACCAGATATGAACAAGCAATTCTGTTTAAAACAGTGAAAGAGTGTTACCACATTGGATCATAAACTCTATTTCAGCCAGCATTTGTGACCTTCAGTGTGAGGATGGTGATGAGGTTAGAACTAAAGAAACAAACAATAAATATAAAGTACGAAAGAAGCACTAGAAACGATCTAAACACACCTCCCACTTATTGAAGGGATTCCATCTAATTCATCCCTAAAACAGAGAGATAGTCATCTCATTTCTACCTGAACACTTATTGACATGGAGAGAACTCCACCTTCTGAAGAGCTCCTTAGTGAAGAGTTCCTGTTTAACAAAGTCATAAAGAGCCAAAATAGGTTATCTTTACCTCCTTGGTCCTGGTTCTGTTTTTTTAAGGTACACAGAGAAAGTATACTCCCTCTTCAACACTAGCCCATCATACATTTGAAAAATAATGTCATGTTTGACCTCAGGTCTCCCAGGTAAACCTCCTCAGTTTTTTCACCTAGGCCCCATATGACAGCATTTTCAGACCTTTTGAATTTTTGCTACTTCCATGGAATCCTGAATTTTCTCCAACTGGTGGAAAAAATTTTCCAACATTATCTCATAGACACTAAAACAGTAGCATTTTTAGTACCTAGGGACTACAGAAAACTACATTTTCATACTAATTCAAATCTTAAGGCTCCAATAACCTCTAATTTTATAGTGAATATTCATAAACATTTGTACTGCATTCAGTATAATGCAATGAGATTTTAAAATTCATTTTTATCCTCCAGTGGGAAACAGCTCCAGAAATTTAGAAACTAATCCACCAGAATGGACACAATTTATGAGTAACAGTCCTAAATTGCTTGGATGTTTGTCATGTCTGAGTCAAAAAATGCAAATGAATGTGGCGCCAGTTCCATAAATCTCGTACAGGAATATTTTATATTTGCATTGAGAAAAATATCTTTTACTTTTTTAAAAAAAGGCATCACAGAATAAGACTAGATATCTGCTCCAAAAGAAAACAAACAATAAAAAACCCCTCTGTTTATTAATTCTCATATGTTCTTATGGGTAATTAAAAGTGAACAGATGTCCATTGGTAGATGACTGGATTAAGAAATTTTGGTACATTTACACAATGGAGTATTATTCAGCTATAAAGAAGAAGGAAATAGTACCCTTTGCAACAATATGGATGGAACTAGAGAACATTATGCNTACATTGATAGGAATTAGGTAAGTTTTATCATGCAAAAAGCAGAACTCTGAGCAAACAGGACTTAAGAGTATTAAAATTTATATATGGAGAGTTGGAAGTGTTACAGGAAAAGAGGGTTCTTGGCTTCACATAGGAAATAATTCAAACTTGAACCGATACAGAGTTTAAAGTAAGAATAAGTTTATTTAGCAAAGAGTAAATAAGAAAACAAAGGCCACCACATAGAGTGGCAGTCTCTAACCGCTAGTGGAAGAGAAACTCTCTCTATCCCCCAGGCTAAGGTTTATATGTGTCTTCTGCTTCCATGGAAAATTAATTGGCATGGGGGGAAAAGAGGACAGAAGAACAATGGTGAGTTTATCTTTAACTTCAGTAAGATGCAAGAAGAATAGGGGCAGGTTGCTTTTTAACTCTTGTAAGTCACACCCTGTGCTTTCTTTCCCGTGGGCTTAACTACAAGGATGGTCATAATGGAATCTCTTGTTTTTTTTCAATAGTTTGTTCTGTGTGATTGATTAACATCTGCCTGAGCTCTGTGCTGTGGAGCACACAGGCAGCAGGCTTGGAACCCAACCTCCTAGTTCTTTCTTCTGCCAAATAGTCCTCATGTCCCTTCCCTATATTAGAAGAAGTCTAGGGTACAAGGAGGTCAAAAGGAAACTCCTTAGGTAACCCTTAGTACACTGGGTATCAGGAAAAGAATGGAATGTGCTTTAAGGTAGAGTGAAGGAATGAGGCATTTTTCATCCTATCTCTGTTTCTCCTTGTTCCCTAACCTTCACAATGCCTTCAAGCACAGCAGCAACTTGAACAAAGACAAAAGGAAGGAATCACATACACTCATTGATGTCTTGCCCCCAGAACATTCTTATGGCCATAGTAGAGTTCAGAACCCACATTCAGAATTGATGTTCCCTGTGAACAGAATATAGTGCTGTAAGCCAAGGAATGTATAGTGTACAGGTATCCTGCTCTATTCGAAGTTGTAGGATATTTATTCTTTTCTGACATCAATTTTCCTTACAGAAAAGATGATTCTTTATATCCATTTAAAGTTGTCTATGAAAAAACCCTTGTCTCAGCATTTGAGCTATTTGTCTAATGGTGTAATTTAGGAGGCAATGAAAGCAGGAATAGCTCCAAGGTGTTATTGAGCTATGAGGGAACAGTGAAAGGAAAGTTTTTGATGATAGAAGCTTTAACAAATTAGATCATCCTTCTTACTGAAAAATGCTAAAAAACAAAGCACTGGACAAAATATAAGCAAGTGAACGAACAAGCAGACAACAAACCTCACCTAAGAAGCATAAAAGTACTAACAAGATATTAATATTAATGAGTTACTGAGCCAATATCAAGGACAGTACTAGAGATCAGAGAGGTGAGCCTGAACTGTGACCCAATAATTCTACTCCTAGGAGTACGCCCTACACATATGTGTACTTATGTGCATCAGGACACACACATACGAGTGTTAATAAGTGAACTCTTCATGATTGCAGAAAACCAGAAACTACTGTCCATCAAGAAAGAATGGATAAATAAGCTGTGGTACAGTTATATAATGAAAGAAGCTACAGAAATCGAAATGTTTTAACTATAGCTAAATGCACTGGTGTGCTGGTTAATATTTAACAACCGGCTCTCTGAAGGAAAAAGCTCTGAATTTGCTGGTTTTGCTAATTGTCGTGGTATAAATGCTGTTACTTTGGCCAAATTCAAGTTACCAATGTAATGTCATTGAATATGGGGCTGAAAAGAGATATGTACAATCACCTCTCATGAGCTGGTGAGCATCAGTTCTATTACACCACTGGTTAACTGCAAAAATATGGATGAATTTGACAACTTTTCATGTTGAGTATAAAAATCAAGAAAGAAAAAAATATATAGCATAATTTTACTAATATAAAATTCAAAAACAAGCACAACTAAAGGATAAATCTATTTTTTAAAAGAAAACAATATATAGGTGATAAAACTATAAAAGAAAGAAAGAAACACTAAAACAGACAGGATATTAGTCTACCTGTGTGTGGTGGGATGGGTGAAGTGTGAAAGATTGGATTATAATGTGGAAGCAGTAAACAGGAAGCTTCTGGCAAGTTTCGATTTCTTGACCTATGGAATGTTTACACGGTGTTCATTTTATAGCAAGTTGTAAAGCCATATATTTAGGTTTCCTGCAATTTTCTCTCTGTTATATTGTACAATATTTTTAAGTGATGAAAGGGATTCTTCTGTCAAAAGGGTGCTATAAAAGTTCAAGGAGCTTCTCTAAACACTACCAGGAGAGCTAGGAACTGACTCATAATTTAAGTCACTTAAGGGATCCTTTCAACTAAATTTCCTCAGATTCCCAAAAGGTACATGAAAACTTCCAGAGTTAATGGTAAATTTCTTACAAAACAAAAAGAAACAGAAAACAAAAGTCAAAACATTATATTTATTTCTGGACTTAGACACTTTAACCTAGATACAGTTTTACTTTATATTTTTGCCTCATCTATAGGGGGAAAACACCTCTCATCATCCAAAACATCATTTTTTTTTTCAAAATGAAATGGAAAAATTTCTACAGATAGGAAAAATAACTCAAGTAATGCAAAATTTTCTAAAAATAAAAATTGAAATTCATCCCCTCAAGCTTTACCTCATCACTGTGGGCACTGTTGCTTTGTTTTAAGCTTTTAGAGGAACTTAATACTATTTCAAAAAATATTATTTTTGTTTCTGCTTAGTGTTTATCTTGCTCATTAGTGTGAAAGTGCCTTGAGAGCTGGAGCTTGGCCAGTTCATTCACCACTGTATCTTTAGTGCTTAGAATAGGATACTTGCATCTCACAGTTGATCTTCATTAATCAATTCTAGAAAGAATAGAAGAATGAATGGAAAATTCATTTCAGAGATCATTTCATATTAGCACATACACATCTACCTCATTCTTAATAGTTGCCAAGTATTCTGGCATATGTTTGGTTATTTACATTTTTCCTTATAGAATTGATGCTGCAGTAGACATATTTAGATCCAGTGAAAATTCTGAGATTTTCTATAGGGTAAATCTGGTGCTGGAGTTGTTGAATCAAAGGATAAATGCATTTAAAATGTTGATAAACATTGTTAAACTGCCTTATAAGAATTTGCACCAATTTATACTCTACCAGCAAATGATAAGAATGAATATTTCCAAACACTTCAAAACGTTGAGAAAAATCCAGTGTTGGCAACCTAGTAAATGAAAAAGTTGTTTTGTCTTGTTTTATTCTGTTCAATTTGTGAGTAAGATTAAATATCTTTTCATATGTTGATTGGCCATTTTTATTTTTTACCTTCAAATGCCCCTTTACACACTTTGCTCATTTTTATTAATATTTTTATTTTCAATTACAGTTGACATATAATATTATATTAGCTTCAAGTGGACAACATAGTGATTAGACATTCATATAACTTATGAAGTGATCACCCCGATAAGTTTAGTACCCATCTGACACTATACATAGATTTTAAAATATTATTGACTGTAATCCTCATGCTGTGCTTTTTATCCCTGTGACTATTTTGTAACTACCAATAGCATAAGAAATAATATTGCTTGTTTTTCAATAGAACTA
>NW_017731357.1:3529282-3554569 GCF_001890085.2 Hipposideros armiger | reverse complement strand
TATATAGTCTTGGGACATGGAGTAGAGAGCGGGAACGGATTCAATGGAATTGTAATAGATAAGCATGATATCGGGGGTGGGAGGACAATAGATGGGGGAGGGGGGTTGTTACCTGGTGAGGGTGAAAAGGGTAACTAGTATATTGTTCTGTACACCTGAAACTAACAATAAAAAAAAAGTGAACAGATGTGACTGCTAATCTTCAGGAAGATAAAAAAGTTATTCTTTTTGTTTAAATATGTATCTTTAGGTAAAATTTATGAAGTCACTAAAATTTCATTTCCAGCCTTTCAGTATTTACTGCATAGTTATTATGCAACAAACCCTAAAGTATGGCAAATATTACACATATTCCAATTATCATATGAAGTGATATTTTTGAATTGCTTCTTCTAGATGTGTTAGTCAAAATATACAAATCAATGTATTGTTGTCCATACTAGGAGGAAAAACAAAATTTAAATTCAATATTGGTAAGGAATGATGTTCAAACTGGCTTTTAGGTAATTAATATATGACAAAGAGGGGAAATGCCCAAGTGTTCATCTCTTTACACTTTCAAATAGTATTATCAGTCATACAGCATGAACTGATCCAAATACAAATATAACTCATTTTTTTGAATGGCAAACATAGGTCCAGTCTTTTCTGTGTCATCATTAAATTAATCTGCATATTCACCTTTCTTTAGGATGCTTCTGTGTGTAAGTACCTAACTGACTGGATCACTGATTAGACTCTGTGAACATTCCTGCTGATATAATTGACATTTTCACCTAAAACAGGATGTTAGAGCAACATTTTTTCAACTGTCATTATGTCTGCTAAGTATAGATAATATTTTGATTTTTAAAAGTTCTTTGCAGTTTACCAATTGTTTTCACTTGTAATAAGATAGAAGCATGGCAAGTAGAATAAATCTCCTATAAAGGAGGAACATCACTGGTGTCAGTCACGTGAGGAAGGGACAGGTCCTGGTAGAAGGGGGCATTATAAAGAGAGAAAAGGTGCCTCCTGTTGCTTATTCAGACTCTTGGGCCTTAGAGGCCACTGAAAAACAGAAGAAGAAAGATGGCACCTGACATAGGAAATAACTTGCCCAAATAAGAGATACAAAGATTAAGATCAATAAGCCTTACTGCATAAGCAATTTGTCCATCATATATTTTTCCCATGAATTACTTCCCTTTGCTTTCTATGGCTCTGAATAAATTCTTGGATCAGGATAGAGTAACACTCACAAAGACCCTGGAGTCACACTGCCTGGACTGGAATCCTGGCTTGGCATTTCCTAGCTTGGTAAACTTATGTAAATTATTTCACCATTCTGTTCCTTGGTTTCTTGATAAGTATAGTACCTACTTCACAGATTTTTTATGAAGATTCAATGAGTTAACATGCATAAAATGCTTATACAACACAGACATCCCTTAGTATCTTTAGGGGATTGGTTCCAGGACAACCCTTCCACCAATCACGAATACCAAAAGCTGCAGATACTTGAGTCCTTTATATAAAATGGCATAATATTTGTGTATAACTTACACACATACTTCTGTATACTTTAAAGCATCTCTGAATTACTTATAATACCTAACACAATGTAAATGATATGTAAAGAGTTGTTACTATATTGTTTATGGAATAATGACAAGAAAAAAATCTGTACATATTCAGTACATATGCAATCATCATAGGCCTAACCACATAGTACACATCAACAACAACATATTTTTTTCCAAATATTTTTTATATGAGCTTGATTGAATCTGCAAATGTGGAACCCATGGATACAGAGGGCCAACTCTAGTTACCATGTGCCAGAAGTTATTTTAAGTACTAGCTATTAAAATTTTTATCTTAACCTCACATGTGATTTTTCAGCATGTGAGGAAGAGCCGTGAGTTCACTTTTGGGAGATCAACGCCTTCTTATGTCAGTACAATGGCAATAGGAATTAGTGACACCCCAGTGGGTTAGAGTTTAGTGCTGGTGCTGCAAATTTCATCTTTTCCTTTTCAGGTGGAGATTCTCTTTCCATTGTTAAACTTGGAAGAACATGGTTTTAACTATTTTAGGGAGACACTGGATTTCCCTATGAGCTCTTAATTTAGTAGATACGTACAAGTATCAATTATGTGCTGGACAGTATGCCAGGTGCCAGAGACACATACAATACGGGGATCGTGTACATTTAATAATATTTCAAGCTTCTGCAAGGAAGGAACTACGTTTTACTCTTTTTGTTATTCGTCACAGTACTTTACTCGTAAAAGGAGAATAATAAATATTTTGAAAGTTTAACACATCATTTAAGTAGAAATTGACAAATGTATGAGCACTGTGTTTCTGGGCATTAATTATTTATACTGGCATTCTAGAAATATATATGCCTGTGACTCTGTTGGAGAAATATGATAACTGAATAAATTCAGTTCTTCAAAGATGTCAAGTGTCTATTGAGCTGACAAATAAGAGGCTCTGCTAGACCTCTATGTTTTGGCATCTCTCCAGCCCCACCCTTGTCAACTAACAATTGACACCCACCTGCAGGCTTAAATCAATTTTAATAGAAATTTGGAACTGGTCGAGTTGCTCCAGTCCTACATCAAATGGAGTTCATCATGAGGCCAAATTCAGAACCACAGTTTCCCGCACTGTTCCCTTGGTTCATGAGCTTTAATTCTCCAACCTGTCTCCCACGTTAGAGGATGGGACTTCTTCACTGGTTTTGTTCCAGCATGTCTTTAGGCTTCTAATACCTTCTTGAGCAGGAGACCCTGCTTTAGGTTTGCAGTTCCCCTTTTCTAGGCAGGGGAATCATGAACCTTAACAAAGAAACTTCTGGCTCCCGATTTCTAATGGTCAACTTGCCTCTCGGCCTGACCTCACTAGGACTGCCAAAACTCTTTGACATGCTGTTCTACCTGCTCGTTGAACCACTCCTTCTTACCACAGTCTTCCACTCAATTTCCAACACCTTATACCCACCGTGACCAACTATGCGTTGAAAACAGAGATTGCCACTGCCCTTGAACACCATATTTGCCACCAGGTCTGAGCCGGTGCTATCAATTCTAGCCCCTGACTAGAGTAAACATTTTGATGAGTAACCCAAAATGCCTCCAACAAATACCAACATGTGAAAACGTACTTGCTTATTCCTTTGTAAATGGATATCATTGTGCCTTGCCAGAATTCTCATTTCTTTAGGCAAAAACAAAACAAACATTTACTAATGAAGGGTGGAAAATGGTGGATAAAAGCATTAGCCTTCCCATCCTCTGGGAGCATCAGTTCTGAAGCATGTCCCACACAGTTTCTCTTAGAGGGCTCCCCAGTGAAATTAAAGCTCTAGTTGCTCACAAATTTGATTTCTTCAATAGTGCACTCTTATTTTGTGCTTCCAGGGATCAACTGTCAAATAAACTACAAGCACCTAAATCCTTGTCTCAGGATCTGTTTAAAGGAACCCAAATCAAGACACCTTTCAAATTGTGCCAAACCAAAATTATCTTGTTTCCTTTTAGTTAAGGTAACGTTTCTGAAGAGACTTTTCTAAAGACAACTTTTTTTGGATATCACAAACAAATGAATTCTCTTTCAGGGTGACTGGAAATATTCAAATTTTAATACACAATGCACCAGCCAGGTACTTCACTACAAATAATAAAAATGGACTTCTTTTTTCTTTTCTTTTTATTTATTAAATTTATTGAGGTGACAATGGTTAATAAAGTTGCATAGGTTTGAAGTATACATTTCTGTAATACATCATCTATATATCACATTGTGTGCTCACCATCCAGAGTGAGTTCTTCCATCACCACATAATTGACCACCTTGACCCTGTTCTACTAACCACACTACCCCCTTACCCTCTGGTAACCACTAAACTGTTTGTGCCTATGAGTTTTTGTTTCTTTATTTGTTTGTTTTGTTCTTTTGTTGCTCTTTAGCAGAAAATGAACTTATTGAAAGAGTACCAAGGGATTACATAATTGATAAGAATGTTATAGAACTAGGCTCAGCCAATACATAAGAAATCAAGATTCTGTCATACAAGTAAATGTTCTACTTATATTTTCACTACTGGCAACAGAGGAACTGGGTACATGTCACCATACTGGTGGAATTTCACAGTTTGGGTTCACCAGAGGCATTCACTGAGATGGAGTTTGGGGTGAAAGATGTTCATTAGGAATTAAAAGCTGTGAAGATAAAGGAAAGAAAGTAGGATTAGGCAAAGTAAGAATTGTGATACAGAGTTGGCAAAGCTTTTGCCAACCTTGCAGGGAGCTCAGAAGCAAGTAATGCCCTAAGATGGTTTGGCATTGGGCTGAAATGGCTGTCTTTATATAATTACTTTACTCAGTCAGCAGATGCAAACTGCCCAGGAAAGGGCATGACCTTCACTGAGGTGGCTCTCTGGCTGCAATAGATCCTAAAGTTGCTGACCACAGTCTCTACAGCTGGGAAGCAACACTATACTTGAGTGTGGAATCCAAGTAACTTATGTCTATGTATACCACATGGACTGCTATTCAGCCACATCCTCCAATATAATTTACAAATGACCTGCACCACTGTATCACCTTTCAAGATTCAAAGTCTTAGGAGGGAGCAGTTGATTGATCATGCTTCTGTAATGGACCCAGAGTATAGCTTCCAGGAGACAGGGAAGGGAACTACTTTCACTTTTTAAGTTTTGACAGTGAAAGCTAGGGTTCTCTCACTTATCTCCTTTGGATTCATCCAAAATAAGCAGGGAGTTCAGAATCTCAGCCATCAAAATTACAATGGTCTACTATAGTCCCCACTTTTGGCTGTCTGATATCTCCATCACCTTACAGCTTTTCCTTCTTTTCTTCCTTCCTTCCTTCCTTCCTTCCTTCCTTCCTTCCTTCCTTCCTTCCTTCCTTCCTTCCTTCCTTCCCTCCCCATATTTTCACTACAAAAGGAAAATATTCTTCACCTAACACAATTCATCCCTCTCTTTTCCAGCTGAAAATGCATAAATTTCAGTTACTACTTTCAACTCCTTATGCAGATCTCTAGTGATATGCACGTTTTGTTATTCTTCAACTATGAACTAAATTTCAAAATTAAGTGCCAAAAAGCACTCTATAACAAAGAGAAAGTTAAGCAAATAAAAGTGATTTTAGTTAAAACATTTAAACCTATATAACAAGGAAAGAAAGACAGTTAGATGTTATAATCCTTATTTCTGCAAGTTGTCATGAGGTCATGATTGATATTTATGATATATTTTCTACACCAACCAACCATTTCATGTTTACTTTACCTTCACCCACTCTAGCTAATCTTTCCCAATAGGAGATCTTATTCATGGCCTCAGCTCTCTAGTTGTCTCAAAAAGTCAGTAAGAATAGCTTTGAAAGGGATTACTCTGCCCAAGAGTCATTCTCTTTTAGTATATTCTCAACTCTTCTGTCAGGGTTACTTTGTAAAATATAAAATATCAGGCCTCCCATGTCTCCACATTGCCCTCAGGGTTAGGTCCAAGCTCTCCTTCTCTTCTGATTCCTAGGACATGCTTAGGAGTCCCACAGAATTTTGACACCCTCATTCTTCTCTCCTATAAGGAGTTAGGGACATCTTTGTGTTGGCACAACTGGGGCAGGAGGGGGCTGTGTGGGGTAAGGTGGTTATCATAGAATATAATGTGAATGGTACCCACTGGAAGACAACACTGTACTCCATGGGAATGGTGCCCCAGAGATTACACAAAGGCAAGAAACTTAGTTTTACCTCTATGATTCCCATTGCCTATAATTCTTTAAATTATCCTCATTCTATATTCCCATTTTGAGTTGAGTATCTTCTCTAAAGGTCGTGTTTCTACACTGCTTTTATTAGTCTAATTAGATATTTTTCCTCCTCAACATATTTACCTCTTCATTTTACATAATGTATTACATTGTTTTGCAAGTATCTTAAAACTCTCAAAGAAACCACCTTTCTGGTAACTTTATAATTTGTTGAATCGTAGTAATTCTGGATGCTTTTCTCTAAAATTCACATGCCTTCTTTTTATTGACATCTTGCAAGTACTGGGGTTTCCATTGGCAAATGAAATGTTTTTTAACACAAAATAGAGCATGTAATGTATCCTGTGAATTATTTGTAGGATAGACAACATGCGCCCAAGAATAGCTTATATTATCCACAGTTTCAGTAAATGTAGTAACCAAAAGACAGTATAAAAAGAAGGGCTAAATTCAAAGTACCAGAGACTGGCTTTTACATTTGATGAGCTAGAGACCAAGGTGAGGCAGGACCAAACCACAGTTATTGGCATCTTAGTCACCTGTGAAGTGGATTTATCAATTGTGTTTTAAGCATAATAGTACAGCATGGAACTCAAGGAATAAACACACACACGCATACACACATGTGTGTGAGCACATGCATGTAAATTTTTAAAAAGAGAGCTTTGGTCTTCTGCCTAAGTAATAGTGCAAGGATCAGAGATAGAATTGTCTTTTCCCTCACATGACTCCATTTCATGTGATTTCTACATGACTCTACATGTTTTTTGTTTTGTTTTGTTTTGTTGGCCTTACCAAGATACTATTAACCTTGAAGGAAGCTCCAAGATAGCTCAGAGAGAAATAAGAATAAATGGACACTCAGAGTTGAGAAGGATCAGTGGCCTTTCTTTTCAGTCCTATTACCTCCTGGTACCTATTTTTTTTTTGCTCTCCCCAGCCTCTCTCAGGACACTAACCTTTTCTAGTTTCTCTCTACCATAGAATATTTGTGTTTTGGATTACTTTTCCTGGGTATAGCAGCTTCTATTTTCTCTGGTTGAATTTTATTTTATTTCCTGCCCAGACTTTAACCTTCTCAAGTCCAACAGAATGATTTCTCTGTCCTTGATGGTCAAAGTAACACCTCCCAGTTTAGTATCTTCAGTGCATTTAATTATTTCTCTGTTTACAGGGTGAGATACCTCTTCAATTCAATAAGCTGCTGCTTGCCATTCCCTTTTTGTTAACTTTTCCTCCCTGCCCTTTATATTCATTTTGGTCTGTATAACAGGATTTAATTAATTTTTCAAATATTGTTTCTTGATGCAGTATCCATAGCTGTGATTATCAGGGAGCTGGACTGCAATGGCATTTGTCAAAGTTACAGACTCACAACTAATTGTGCTTCACTTTGACAGTTTTGCACATCACTGATTGATAACAAGATTACATATGCAAAACCTTGGCATTCTAGAACAATGAATGAAAAATCTTGATAAAATAAAGTAAGAACACACAGTGCAAATTAAACTATAATATCTAATTGCCTCATAACCGCAAAATGAATGTGGTACAAAATACCATTTTCACCTTATACTAGAATGAATCTAAATAACAAAAAACAAAAATAATGATAATAATAATAAGAAAAGGTTGGACAAATTAATTGAACATGTAAATTTCAGTATAGCCTGCTGGTTTTTAAGATGATTTTAGTGTCTTTTTAAAAACTTTTTATTCAAGTACAATTTGCATATAGAAAAGCACACATATTATAAGCATGCTGCTCAATGAATTTGCCAAGCTAAACCTGCCCATGTAATTAGCACCAAAATCAAGAAACAAAACTTAACAGCACACCAGAAGTTCCTCACTTATGATCTCATCCAATTGCTTCCCACCCAAGAAAAACTGGTACTTTATCCCAGACAAGAAACACCTAAAGGAGTTAATCACCACCACACCAATATTACAAGAAACGTTAAAGGAACTTCTTTAAGAAGAAGGAAAAAAAGATTAAAATTACAAATCATAAAATGCCAATAATTATAGATCTATCAACAACTACTTTAACTGTAAATGGATTCAATGCTCCAATCAAAAGACTAAATGGATAGGAAAACAAGGTTCCTACATATACTGTCTATAAGAGACACGGTTCAGATCCAAAGACACACAGACTGCAAAGAGGTGGAAGAAGATATTTCATGAAAATGGAAACAACACAAAAGCAAGAGTAGCAATACTTATACCCAACAAAATAGATCTTAAAATGAAGGTTATAACGAGGAACAAAGAAGGACTAGTAATCCCACTTCTGGGTGATTATCTAAAAAAAAATGCAAGACACTAATTGCAAAAGACATATGCATCCACATGTTCACTGCAGCATTATTTATAAGAGCCAAGATATGGAAACAACCTAAGTGCCCATCACTAGATGAATGGATAAAAACAAAGTGGTAAACATATACAATGGAATATTACTCAGCCATGAAAAGAATTAAATCTTGCCATCTGCAACAACATGGATAGACTTAGAGGTATTGTGCTAAGTAAAATAAGTCAGACAGAGAAAGATAAATACCATATGATTTCACTTATATGTGCAATCTGAAAAACCAAAATAAATAAACAAATAAAACAGAAACAAACTCGTAGATACAGAGAACATTTTGATGGTTGCCAAATGGAAGGAGGGGTTGGGGTAACAAAAAATGGAAGGGCTTAAGAAGTACAAATTAATAGTTATGAAATAGTCATGAGGATGTAAAGTGCAGCATAGGGAATATAGTCAACAATATTGTAATTAATATGCATATGTATAGTGTCAGATGGGTACTAGAATTATTGGGATGATCACTTTGCAAGTTTTATAAATGTCTAATCACTATGTTGTACACCTGAAACTAATATAATGTTGTATGTGAACTATAATTGAAAACTAAAAAATTATTAGAATAAAAACAAAAGAGAATAAATTCAGAAAAACTACTACTTTTAATTCTAGTAATAAGAGTAGTTTTGCCTCTCAGCATTTTATATAAATATTGGGTTGTTGGGAAAGTCATGATGTATTTTGTCTGTTTTTCAAAGTTCATTTATTCATATAAAGAACAAAGATCAATCAATGATATATTCCCCATTTTCTTCGATAGCCTTTTGCCAACTTTCAACAAGCTTCATAATTCCTAGTTCATAGAAGGACCTGTTTTTATTTGCGAAAAACTGAACAAGGTGCTGATTTACAGCCTCATCTGAATTGAACGTTATACCACACAAGGAGTTTTGAAGAGAATGAAACAAATCACAAGAAACAAGGCACAAGGTCAGGCGAGTATGGTGGGTGTGGCAACACATCCCATCCAAGCTCCAATAATTTTTGATGGGTGATCAAACTTGTGTGTGGTCTCGCATTGTCATGATGGAACACAACTCCTTTACAATTAACACGTTTCTGGATGATGGATTCGTTCAAACTGTCCAATTGCTGACAGTACACATTTGAATTGATTGTTTGGTTCCTTGGCAGGAGCTCGAAAAACACGACACCTTTAAAATCCCACCACACTGAGAGCATACCCTCCTTCTGATGAATGTCTGCTTTCCATATCGTTTGAAGTGAATCATCACATCGGGACCAAGACCGTTTGCACACCACATTGTTGTCAACAATCCACTTCTCAACACCAGTTATTAGTCGCTTCAAAAAAGGATCGTTTTCCTCATGTTTAATGAGCATATTGCAGATGTTTATACGCACCGTCAAATGAACTTCTTTGAGTTCAGGCGGAACCCAAATACCAAGCTTGCTTACGTATCCCAGCTTCTTCAGGTGTTTGTGAATGCTTGAATGATGGATGTTCAATGTTTCTGCAATCTCTCGTGTCGTGTAACGTGGGTTTGACTCGATCAATTCCTTTATTTTGTCATCATCAACCTCGATGGGCCTCCCTGACCGAGAAGCTTGGTTGAGATAAAAATCACCAGGAAGGAATTTCGTGAACCATTGTTGGCACTAACGTTCTTGTAGAGCATTGTCACCATAAACTTTAAGCAACTTCTCACAAGCTTGATGCGCGTTCTTCCCTTTATGGGAGTAAAACAGTAAAATATGGCAAAAATGCACAGTTTGATCTTCCATCTTCAACTTGTTGTAAAATCTCCAAAACGCAACACAGTTGCTCAATTTTTTTTAGAATGAAGCTAGAACTGTCAGCTGTCAAATGACATAGCAATAATATAGATGCAAATGACTCTAGTACTTCCAAAAATGAACTAGTGCTATCTGTTGCAAACATGCATCATGACTTTTCCGACAATCTAATACAATCATACAGTATATATTTTGCATCTCTTTTCTTTCTTGTTACATTGTATTTGTGAAATTCATGCATGCTGTTGTATGAAGTTGTAAATTTTTCATTCTCATTACTGCATGGAATTCAATTCAATTGTGCAAATATGCCATAACTTATTTATTCATTACACTATTGATGGGCATATGAATAGTTATTTGGCTATTTATTTGACTACTCTTAATAGTGCTGCTATGAGAATCCTGGAATGGGTCTTTGTTAAACATATGTGTGTATTACTGTTGGGTATAGAACTAGGAGTTGAATTGCTGGTTTATAGGTTATACATATGTTTAGATTTACTATATATAGCCAAACAATATTCCAAAGTGGTTTTACCAATGTATACTTCCACTAGCAACGTAGGGGCTTATTTATATATCTTTTATATACTCTCCCCATCTTACCAACTTAAAAACAAGAAAGCGTGGCATTTAATTCTGTTCTTTGACCAGTGGACTCAGTGACTGAAAATCATAAAATAGCAGGTGGAAATTTTTCTATGTTCATATAATTCTCTTCTGGTGTTCAAGAGAATGTGACATATGACACCACCTCTCATGCAATTGGTGCTCAGAAATAGTTGTTGAATCAACGAAGTCAAAAGAGAAGAATCAGGAAGATTATTTATTTTATGACTCAACTTTTACTTAAACATACAGCTCAATCTAATAAGAAACAGACATAGGAATAAATAATTCAATATACATTTTTGGCATTTTTAAGGGCTAAATAATCATTTGTGGGGAAAGAAGTTATGATGCTGAAAGGGGATTTTTAGTGCAGTTAGAAAAGAAAAAGACTCAGACTAAAAATATCTAATTTGATGTTCATATCATTATTGGCAATAAAATAATACTGTTACAAATATTTCAAAAGATGACCAGTGGGTGAATGTGAGTCTCTGGAGGATAGGTCTGTGCTATAAAATATTAGATTTTTTTAGGTCCTATAGTATTTAGCATAAGTAATAGATACAATGCGATTATTTGTGAGATAAATGGCTGAAAAATGAAACAGAAAACAAACAAGCAGGAAACTCTCAGCAGTGTATTGCATCTAATCATTTCTTTTACTTAAACCACCAAAAGTGTCTGTCATGGGAATAAATAGCATATTCAGAGAAAAAAAAGGAGATGAGGAGAAAGATGGTTATATGATGAGATGAAAACCTATTTGTAGGCTGCGCTTAGAGTAATATTTTACTTTAGCCCTTCCAGCCCTGCATCCCAAAATAGTTTCCTGGGAATAAATGGAATATTTTGATTTCTAATCATTTCTTCTGTAAGAAATTATGAACTTTTACACATACAGGTGTAGTAGCACCTTATTTTAAATGTTTTGCAAGAGCTTTTATTATTTTTTGTAATTATTGGTTTAAGGTCTAGATTAAGTTAAGACAAATTATTCTTTTTCAAATACTTCAATAGCTAGGACACTTTGTATAATTCTAATCTCAACGGATAGATCTATAGTCCATATTTTCTGGTGATAACCAAAACCCTAGTCCCTTCAAAGAAAAGATTGTTGCCCTAATGTTTTACACTCAAATTTAATAGTTGTACAGCGTTTAGACACTATGCATAGGCTGTGATAATAAGCAAAACAAAGAAGAAATGCTAAGATTCACTCTTTGATTTATCTTGAATCCCTCCAAAGCAGAAATGGACATTTTTATATCTGAGGACTTCCTAAGGACTACTTTAGAATATATGTTCTTTTCTATTTGGATATCAAGAAGACATAAGTGTTGGGTTTTTTTTGTGTGTGTGGGGGAGGATATTTTTTGGTGTTTTTCTTTTCCTTTCTAAATTTAGAAGGTACCCTGAATTTTCTGGATGTCAAATATGCTGATGAGTCATGAATCCAGCAGGATTTGGAGTCACAATTTGATGAAGGGATTCCAAATAAAACTTCTGCTCCAAGAAATGTGCAATTACATTTCCTCAAAGGGGAATTGTACAGCCAATTTGTAATGCAAGAACTTACTGACTAGTCAGTAGATTGTCCAGATTACTTTATTTTCTTTTATCCTCCTGCTTTCTAACCTCAGGACATTTTTTTTATTCATTATCAGCCCCAGAGGGTATGAAGAAAAAGAAAGAAAGGTGCAACTTTAATAAATATTTATGTAGGTAGAATCATCATAATTAGGTTAAAAAAGTCAAGAAATGTAGAAGAAAAAAATTTTTGACTTTAATATTTTTTCACATTATCTATGGGTTTTAAATATTCTTAGCCTAACAAGGTGACAAAGGGTATGAGAGAATAACTCAGATTTTTGGAAATGTTCAAAAGTTGAATTATTCTCTGATTGTGTTATCCAAATCTTGAGGTAAGAGAATGAAACTGTGTATAGGGGTTGGGGTTTCAGTGGGAGGAATTGGATGCTTCCATTCACAACTGTTTTGGGAAAAGGATAATTCAGCTGTGCTGAGAAAGAGCTGTTTTCATGGTTCAGTGGTAGGGATTCAATGATTTGGCCAAGCAGGAATTAAATTGTAAGCCAGCGTAGAATGCACTAGACATGTTGAGGAAAATATAGAAAGAGAAAAGTGAGGCAGAACCTGCCAGGGTTATGGAGAACTTAGGGTTCCCTGGCTTGTTTCACGAATCTTAGTCCCAACTCCCTTATTTACTGTGAAATCTTGAGAGTCACTGATTTAAGCCACAATTTCCTTGTCTTTCAAATAAGGATAATTTCTTCCATATATAACATATATTTTATTTTATAAAAAAACCACAAAAGAACATAACAAAGTTTTTGGAAGTGATTGGTATGTTTAGTACGTTGATTATGGTTTAACAGTACTATGGAAGTATGCAAATGCTCAAACTCATCAAGATGTATACATTAAATGTGTGCAATTTTTGTATATCAATTATATCTCAATAAAGCTTTGAAAAATAAGAAATGAGATTTGTATGAAAACATTTTGCAATCTACTCTTAAAACATTTAAATTGAACACAGGTCTTTTTGGAGGATGAGTTTAACTGTGGTGGAAACTTAATTGAAATGTTCCAATTTGAGACTTCTGTGAGACCAGAGCAGGCATCCAGGTATACTTGCATTTTTGGAGCATACTAAAGGAAAAATAGTGAAGAAAAAGTGGGGAGAAAAGAAGAGGAAAAGTCTAACATGTATTAAATACCTGCTATACACTGAGCATGTTACATTTATTACATCGTTTAATCCCTTGCCAACTCTGTGAGATGGTTATTATTTTTCCTATTTTAAAGCTGAGGCTCAGAGTAGTTAAAGAATTTGTCCAAATTTATACAGCTAGTATGAGTATGAAACAAAACTTGAACCAATGTGTGCGTGGTCTTACATTGAGGCTTTATCAGCCCACCAGCGTTTCTCTATTTGTTCACTGAAGAGTCCATCAATATCACAGAAAAGAAAATGGAAAGCCTGAAGAATTCAGTTTGTGTAGCTTGAAGAAGCTAACTTCAAGTCCAAGTTTCATGGAAATCTCATGGTTTTTTTCTTTAAAATTTGAGGAAATGTTACAAACTACTCCGTAACCTATTTGTTTTAATATTAAATAATATATTAAATTATTTTCTATTAAATAATATTGGGACCCTAAAACAATGAGTTATTTTTATCTTATGGCTTTGGATGTCCTTTGAAATATTGTCAAGTATCTATTAAAGATGGGCTGCCCCAAAATTAATACTCTCAAAGAGGAGAGAGAAGGATATTTGTGTATTTGCACTGCTATAGGCTGTGATTTTTCAACTTAATGCCTAGATTTTGCTTCAGGACAGTGTTGTTTATTTGTTTGTTTGTTTTTATTAAAAGTCTTTACTTCTCAGGAGAGCTTTGGGTGGAGCCACTGAAATGTGTCTCATGTTCTTTAGAAAAGGGCCTTGTGAAACTCTAAAAGCTAGACTGAAAACTTGAGAGCCGAAAAAAGTCTGCAGACATTGGAGAATTGTTTTCCTAACTCCCCTTCCCTGAGAAGACAGGAACATCAGTGAAGATAGTGAGAAAACTGTGTATTTTAAATTGTATAAATAAGTAAATATATTTGGGCATAATGATAGCCAGGATTCCCACTGTAAAGAAGAGAGGTACAAACATGGGTATGGGAAGCTTTGAATAAAACTTGTGGTGTTGAATGGGAATTGGAAGTGTCAGTATGATCTACACATGGCTGTGTGTATGTATATATGTGTGTGTGAGCACACATGCAACGTATATACCAAGAGATGTATAAGGTATGTGTAGGTGTATATATGTATATATACAGGTACACAAACACATATATCCTACCTTTGTTTATTGGAAAGGCCTAGAAGAAATGACACCCCAGTGGCAATGAGCAGAGTTATAACTCAGATCTTAGTTTCTAAATACCATTTTCCATGAAAAGAACCATCAGGAAAACCCTATTTGAAGAGCATTCTACAAAAAGTTTGTTTTTTCTCTTCAAAAACATCAAGGTCATAAAAGAAAAAGAAAGACTGGGAACTATTCCAGATTAGAGACTAAAGAGATTAAATTCTATAGATGATCCAGAATTGAACCCTCGACTAGGATAATATATATATATATATATATATATATATATATATATATATATTCCAATAAAGGATATTATTGGAAAAATTGATCAAGTTTTAATGCAAACTATGGATTAAATAATAGTCAACTATTAATGTAAATTTCCTAATTTTTCTCATTGCACTGTGGTCATGTAGGAAAATTTCTTTATCTTTAGTACCAAAATAATTGAATTATTTACATACTATAGTACATAGGGGTAAAGGGGAATGATATCTGCAGCTTACTCACAAATGTTTCAAGAAAAATATCAGAGAGAGGGTGTGTAGAGTGAATAGGTCAAAATGTAAATATTTAGCAAATATGGGTAAAAATATATAAGAATTATTTGTACTATTTTTGTTAGCTTTATATTTTAAATTACAGCAAAATTTAAGTTACAAAATTATAATAAATTCACATTTTATTCTTAATTTCCCCAAATTGAAAAGTTTTACCCAATAGCTTACACCAAGTAGATAGAGAGATCATTTGCAATTGTAAATATCTTTCCACATGTGCTATGAGTAGTAGTTCATAATATTACATATTCTTTGTTTTGACAATATCTTCATTAAAATACTTCAGTGTGTTTGAGTGTGTGCGTATGTTTATGGGGGTTAATTTTGTGAATGTGTGCACTCTTTTCTCCCTTTCTTCACTTGGGTATT
Source organism: Hipposideros armiger (assembly GCF_001890085.2). Taxonomy (NCBI): domain Eukaryota; kingdom Metazoa; phylum Chordata; class Mammalia; order Chiroptera; family Hipposideridae; genus Hipposideros; species Hipposideros armiger. The sequence continues at coordinate 3,539,212 of NW_017731357.1, read as the reverse complement.
TTTAGTGTCATGTGGAAGATTGTGGAGTCTGAAACTGTTTCCCCTAGGGATATATTTTCTTCATTCTTTCATATGTGCAAAGCCTAAACAGTTTGGGATCTGTTTGCATTTCAAGGTCAAATAGCAGTCTATGTCACAGAGAGTGCTCTGGATTTTGTAGTCAAATCTATTTCAAAGTGTCTTTGCCATTAACTAATTGTAACCATGGGTAAGTAGTTTGAGCATGCTGAATCTCAGTTACTAAGTCTTAACTAACATGCAGGATTATTGTGATAATCAGTTACCATTTATGTAAAATGACTGGCACTTAGTAATCAATACATGGAGAATATTTTTACTTTAATTCCATTTTTGCTGTTTTGGAGGAGAATTATACCTACTACTAATGTTCCTACAGTTCTCATGCTTCTATGCAAGGGAATATGCTATATTCTGCCTATTGCAATACAGCTAGCAAACTGAAAACTCTTTGAAAAGTAAACTTGCAGTAATCTCAAAGTTTATTCAACCCAGCACCCACATCTGACTTTTTAAAACAATTTTCATTTATAACTTCAGATAGTTTAAAAAGTTAAGTAGGTCTCCTAGGCTTATAACAAAAAATATAACTACTAATAATAAACAGCAATCACCTACTCTCCTTTCTATTCTATTCCCCAGAGACCTTTCAGCTATTTTTTCTAATGTTATTTCTAATATATGTATAGCTTTTTTTTCATTTGTTATAGATACAACACCATTGTTTCTAACTTCAAATGTGGCAGAGAAGTCAAATGTTATCTTTATTTTATATACTTTGTAAGTGATCTAATTGTTTTCTCTGGAATAATTTAGGAATCTTTATCTCTGGAGTTCAGCAGTTCCGAATAAAGTAGATTGAGATAGACTTTTTTTCATTTATTGTGTTGAGCTAGTATGGGATTCTTACAGTTTGGAGACTTAAGTCCATTAATTCTGGGAAATGTTTTTTGCATTATTTCTTATATAACACAGAAAATAATTCTGGAAAAAATTATCACTTGCTGAAATTCATCTTTGCCTGTTGTACCTCTTAAAAAAATCCTTTGTCTTTACTGTAAATCTTTTTGCCTCTTGGTTCCAATGTCTAAGATATGTCCATGACTGAATATTCCAATTTGTGATCAAATTTCTTATTTTAATCATATTTTTAATTTTCAATAACTCATTCTTAACCTCTAATGATATAAATTAAGCTCTTCTGTTCTCTGCATTATTTCAACTTTTTGGTCTCTTTTTTTGTGTTTGTTTTTCCTCAAACATTTGGTGATTCTTGATGGCCCATTCACACTTAAAGTTGAAATAACAAAAAGGTGATCAGAAATTCTTTGTCCATGGGTGGGCCTTGTTGACCAAAGTCTTTCACAATTAAATAATCAAATAGCCAAGCAGATTTTTCATTGAAAACCCCCAAAATGTCAGCATTTGTCAATTTTCCCTCTAAGGAAGCTCAGTCTCTTTATCAAATAATCTTCCAATCACTTGCTACAGGAGTCTGAGGCTGGTTGCCTTTGTTCTGGTGCTGAATGAGGGTAGAGTATTAGAGTTTCACCTTTACAATACAGACTTTCACTCAATCCTCTTTTATGACCTGTCTGAAATGCAGTAGTACTCTTCCAATGCTCATAGATTTCACTAGCTTTACCAGGTGTTCTTTCACGCAGAATCAGCTGGCTTTAGGTAGAAGGTAGTGGACTGCTGAAGCTTCAATCACAGTGTCAGTTGGGGAAAAACACCTTGAAATTATCAATATGTGATAATTCCTTATCATTATAATGTATGAGTCCAGAAACCAATGGTGTAACTATTGTATCTAATAACCCACTGGAAATATTTTTGTTCCAGTTACTACAAACTTGGGTTCAGTGGATATGGATGTTTTAGCAGCCAAGAGAGAAATCCTTGTACCAGACAACATAGGTATGGTTCCAATAGTGGAAACTGTGACTGCTGCCTGGCCATTTTGGTCTTCTCATGTCACGGAACCAATGGCCATAGAAGAGGGTTGCTATAACTAGGTAAGTGATGTAGTCTGATTATCAGGGGCAAATTTGGTTGCTGCCACACAATAAAGGCAAGAAAGACTAGGATTAAACCCAGGGCATTCCCTAGTGCACATTTTATTTTATATACTCAATAGTCCTGATCCATGAAAGACTGCATCATTGCAATAAAAAACAGACATAAAAGATTCAAATCATTTATGGGTTAAAGTTTGGACTACACCCACAGTAAAGATTACTATCCAACTAACATGCCAGCAAAGATAAAGATACATGTAATGTGTGGTAGAAGAAGGTAGCTACGATAATCAAGTTAGCCTTCATAACAAGCTACAGAAGTGGGGTCTAACACAGCCACATTTTGTGTAACTAATCCCTTATCCAACACCACGTTTTATGAACCCTGGTGTTAGCTAATTGTTTATATTTTAGGTGAGCACATGATGGGATTTTTATCATTCTGACATGATCAGGTAGTTTACGAGAGTTCCTTCACTCCTCTGTTGGGAAAATGAAGGTTTCATCCTAGCAAAATATGAGAGTGGATGCTGCAAATCAAAAGGAGTGGACTGTATGAGATGACTTCTGCTTGACTCCCCCTTCCCATTCATTTTCCGCTATTCTCTAACCTTCTCTCATTCACCAGTCCACTACCATCACAAGACTCTCTTCTCTACCAGAAGCTGACTATATGGACCACACAAGTGGGGGTTTCTATTGGGTTGGGTAAATGGGGAGTCCCGGCAGTAGATCGCAGGGAAGGTGGGGTGTGAGACAGGGTATTTACTCCCTTAGTTTTCTCCCTGAAAGATTAACTTGGGCTGGCTATTTTCCTTAACCAAGGGTCACTCACTGCTCATCTTAAGGTGACTACCTTTACACAACATTCTTGTCCCTTTTCTTTTATACTTTCAAGCCTAGAATCATGGCATCTTGGCTGCTACTAGCCCTATGCTCCTGCATGTGAGTAATCCCTTCTTGAATTACCCTATTTCAAGTGCACCATCTCTGTTTCCTATGGAAATCAGGTCTGATTTCATATATATACCATAAACATTTTAGATGAATAGATTTAGACAAATTTATGTTGTGGATTATTTACTCTCTTCCACACACACATAAATACTATAATCTCTTTACTATCAATAACACCACAAATATTACACTTTGGCTAAATCCTACTGGACATTTGTCTTAATTTTCCTAGAACTCATTTTTAGATGTGAAATTGATGGCTCAAAGACCATAAATATTTCAAAATATCTTAATACAGATTTTCATGTTTCCCTCAATAAACTTCTGAAAATTTATACTGATTTATATCAGCCCTATATGAGGCAACTTAATTCATTCAACTTTAGTTAAAGCTGGGTATTAATATTTTGTAGTTTACAAATTTATGGGTGAAATATAATTTCATTGTTGCTTTAATTTGAATATCTTTTATTATTCAAGTTGAATATTTTCACATGATTATTTTCCATTTATACATGTTTTTTTATCACTTGACTATTCTATACTTTTCTGTGTTGTCTATTTGAGGTTTCCCCTTTTTCTTATATTAAAATGCTTACCACTTGTCAATATTTATTTTTTATGACAAAAAGAGCACCAACAAGAAATAATGGGCACAATGAATTTTTTTCAATGTAGGATTTCTGAAGGACTGAATAAGAGATATTTTCCAGAGTTATTTTTAGAGCAAATTGTATTCTCTTCTTGAAAACTACACAATGATTATCATTAACATCACCAGGAACTGCATGAATAAGTTATCAACAGAAAAAAAAGAATTTCTTCAAGTGGATATCAAACTTACAACATAGTGTTATTTAAAATGCAAGGCTTTTAAATGCAGTACTTTTTCAGAGGAAGTACCATTGTTTTCAATTTCTTTCCCCCAGGCTACACAACTCTTGGCTTTTATAAAGAAAAAAAAATCTAAGCTACCAATAACAATAATAAAAAGAAAATGCTGTTCCTTGGTAGAGGCAAATTTGCAATCATATGTGATAGAAAATGGAAATAGGCAAAGTCACAAAGTAATAGCCCATTTACACATAATTTCCATGAAGTTTCTTCTCCCATAGGAAATTTTTTAAAAAATGGTTTCACCACACAACTGCACAGGAAGTTTAAAGGAGAGATAACTCATTCTTCTCATTTTAAAGCAATAATAAACACTAACACATAGTTGTTCAGTCTCCATTAGGGCAGAGTATTTACTTCCAGATTACTATAGACAATTGAAAATCAGCTTAAACCGCTTCTGGTATTCAAATACCATTCAAGAATTACAGTTCCTTCCCAAAGTAGTAGTACTTTCCTATTTCCCTGATGACCCAATGAACAACGTCTTTTTTTAAAAAATATTTTTATTGGGGAATTAGGGGATGGGAACAGCGCTGGGGAATTGGGGGAAGGGGAACAGACAAGTTGCTATCCTTTTGTTCTTCAGTCTAGTTGTGGAGGACATTGCATCACTGGCCCAAGTTGGCACCATCATTGCGCTCTTCCTGGGTGAGGCAGATTAATCGCCGGCTTCTGGACAGCCACTCACGGTGGCTGCTGGCCACTCCCGCTGGCTGCTGGCTACACATGGTAGCCCATGGCAACCCACTGCAGCAGGGGCTGCAGCCTGCGCCGTCACCAGTGACTCACGACAACCCAGGTCCAGGTGGAGCTGTTGTTCAGCATTTTAGCTGTAGAGGGCAGTGTCACTGGCCCTCATATGTGGGATCCGAACTGGGGCCCTCTGGCATCCCAAGCCAGCTCTTAACCAACGCGCCACTCGGCCGGCCCAACAATGTCTTGAAATCAGTCTCCAGCTCTCTATACCACCACCACCATCATCATCATCATCATCATCATCATCATCATCATCATCATCATCAGTAAGAGTAGTAGTAGCATTCTCTAGTATTTTAGTTTAGGGTCTCCTCCCTTCTCACCTGAACTATTGTAACAGCTGCTTAAACTGACTTCGCTGTGAGTCTCTTTTCTCTAATTCGCCCTCCTGCATACCATCAGACCAGCTTTCTAAAATGTATGTTTGGCCATTCTCACACCCCTGAATAGAACCCTTCAGTGGCTCTCCACTGACTACAGGATACAATTTAAGATCCTTAGTATGGAGTGTAGTACCCTTTATGACTTTATGACGTAGCTTCTGCAAGCTTTCCCAGGTTTGTCTTTCTCTTCATCCCATTCTTTGGCCACATGGAACCTGAGCCTCTGATAATACCTTGTTTTATATTGACTACCTGGTGATACCTCTCTCAAAACTCATTCAACTTATTCAAGGGCCCATTTTCAGCAAATTGCTTTTTCGTTTCCGAGGTTAAAAATGATCACACTGTCCTCCAACCATTCATAGTTCAACTGGGTATATTTAATCTCAGCCCCTTTGTCACTTGACTATACTTTGTAATTTGTGCCTGTGTTCTAGGCTCCTCTTTGAGAACAGGATCAATATCTCTGTGTACAGTATCTAAAATAGCACATGGCACACAGTAGGCACTAAATACATTTTTGTTGAACTGGATGAATTAATGGAGAAATAAAGAAGTATTCATGACAGAAGCTATTGTATAAAAGATGTTTGTTTATTAACAATCCAGGGTAAGTTTCTGCCTCAGTTGCTTATATCAAACTAATTACGTAGGAATGGCATATATATATAAAAAAAGGCAAGTGCATGAGTTGGGGTCCCAACTGAAAACAGATGGCATATTCTGATTAAGATAATTTAGGAAGTTTGATTTACAAAGGGTCTGATAACGTTTGGGACAGGGTGTAGGGAAACTACAAGGAATAATGCAGGAACCTATTGGCACTGTTACAGATACTTGTAGCTATTTCTATCCCTATGCTTGAAGAAATGAAGAAATAAAGAGAAAGAGAGGTTATTGAACCTGGAAAAAGAGAAAACTGCACAGAAGAATCTTAAGAAGAACAGTGACTTTGGAGCAGGGGATACAACCTACTTAATATGACCTTGAAAAGGGGAGTCCAGGGGAAGAAATTCTCTCCTCATTCTTCTCCCTCCCATTAATCTGTTACTGAGGCTCCCCATTGGTCAGATCAAATTGGAAGCCAAATGGCCCTGGAACTCTGTGGTACATTCCTATAGGGCAGGCTCCACGAACACGGAGCAAGGTGGAGAAGGGTGAGGAGTGAATCCAGAGGGGAACACAGAAGATAACCAACACAGCAAGTGTCTTATACTTCTTTGACTCACCAAATAGCTTAGAAGATCAATTTTTAAACAGCTGAGACTTAGCAAGAGCTTTTGGACAGTTTGATAATTAACATGACTGAAAAATCACTTAGTGGCAGTTATGGAGGTACACTATCCAGCTCTCCCTTCAAGAAAGAACTTGCCTTTCAGCTATCAAAGGATCAGTTAACTGACAGCCTCTATCTATAGGGCATTGAGGATCCATTGCAATATTTGAATCAAACTTATGATTTTCCCAGGCATCTCTCAGCCAATGATTGATCACAGTGGAATACTAGGGACTGGTCATTCCTGCCTAACACAAGACTCCACTAGTGGGCAATCTTTTCTTTAGGGCTCCTTATTGGGTTGGCCAAAACTTTGTGAGATCTGATTCATAGTCTGAGGCTCTTTCTGTCCAATTCTGCTTTATTCTCTTATATCTCTCATAAACATTATCCCCTAATAAACCACTTACACTCCTAACTCTGAGTATCCATCTGCTTATCAGAGTACCTAAATGGACACACATACATATTAAATGAGTGATCTAAGAAATAAGATTTTCTTTTTAAAAAAACTGGAGTGACACACTTTTATGGAGGAGTAGAATTGTGAAACAGGTCTTAAAAGATGAGAATGAAGAAAAGTAATATCAAATTGAGAACACCTGCCCCTCAATGCACATTAGACTGTCCACCATCCCTTTCTCTGTCAGAGAGCTATGGTAAGAATCAAATAAGAGAGTTCACTGTTTTTGAACCTTGGGTGAGCCAGTTAACAAAGGCTGCCACCATGCATTACTTTATACTCATTCTCAACTCCTTCTCCCAGCACAATTCCTAGAGAGTCTGCAGAAGTTAAACATTCACTTTCCCACTTTCTCTTCCACTAGGGGTACCCATGTAATATAATATAATATAAACGAAGAGCTCATAGAGACTTTTCTTTCCTGATAAATCAGATAGGTGCAGATGGGGCAACTATCTTGAGATAAGATGCAAACATCCATCACACTAGGTTTGACAGAGTAGAAACATAAGAGTTTTTAAAGCTGTGTTCTTGAGGTGTTGCTCAACCCTGGCCTGCCCAACTCTGGACTGCCTCCTGCCATACTTCTGGTTATGTGACAATCTATATTGTTACTTGTCATCTAATATGATCTGCACAGTACATCATATCCTAACTGTTAGAAACATTTAAACCAGATGCTCAGGTACCCCATTCCTTAATCCTTACTTTTTATGAGCTTCAGAACACCATAAGAAGCAATTGAAATTAGGTTCTCAGTTGGGATTCATGCAACTTGACTAATATTCTGAAGGACTTCCAAAGGAAACCAAAATGGAAGAAAACACAGTGAAATTTTATACAAGAAAGTACATATAAATGTTTTACAAAGGGATGAGTGAAGCTGATGTCATTATTGGGACCAGGTGTTAGAAGTAGCAGGATTTCTAGGTAGAGTTTGCACAGCCCTCTTTGAATTTTAAGTCAGATGGCTATGATATAAAGGAGAAACAGTGTTCCCAGAGGTCAAACATCTCTGCTGAGGTTGCCCTCTGAAAGAGGTTGCAAGAAAAATAGGGAAGGATTTTCATACTGGCTAGGGAGAAAGAAGAGAACAAGAAGATATTGATATTTAAAAGATTATCAAGACTTCTGGTTTTAGCTCTGACACGTAAAAAGATTGGAAGTCATTACTCGAGTTCTTACAAGAAAAAACCTGGGTATACTGAAAATAAGTGACGTTTCTTGGAAGAGCAAACTGCACAAGAAATCTGCTTTAAATATTAAGACTCTGATAATTTAAAAGTGAAGAGAGAAAAATATGCTATGCTACCTCTAATCAAAGAAAGCTAGAGTAGCTATATTAATTTGAGATCAAGTAGACTTAAGAGCAAGGAAATTTATCAAGGATAAAGAAAGGCTCTACATAATAATGAAGGAGTCAATTCTCTAAAAGACATAATCCTAACCATGCATGAGCTTAACAACAGAGTGCCAAACTACATGAGGCTAAAACTGATTAAAGTGAAAGGAGAAATAGAAAAATCCAGTATTTTAGTTATAGACTTCAACACCTCTGTTAGCAATTGATAGGTCAAGCAGGTAGAAAATCAATGAGGATATAGTTGACTTGTATAGCAGTATCAATCAATCTGATCTAATTGACATTAATGGACTACTCCATCCAACATCAGTAGAATATACATTCTTTTTCAAACTTGCATGGAACATTCCCCAAGATACATGACATTCAAGACCATAAGATACACCTTAACAAATTTAAAAGAATGAAAATCATACAAAGTATGTTCTTAGACCACAATGGCTTTTAAAAGAAAAATCAGTAACTGAAGACACCTGGAAAATCCCAAAATATTTGGAGATTAAGCAACATGTTTATAATAACAGATAAGTCAAAGAGCCTCAAAACATAATATAAAAATATTTTGAAAATACAGATTATCAAAATTTATAAGATGCAGTGAAAGCAGAGCTTAGAGGGAAATTTATAGCAATAAATACATATATTAGAAAAGAAGAAAGATTTAAATTCAATACGGTAATCTTAAACATTAGGAAACCAGAGAAAGAATATCAATTTAGCAAGTAGTAGAAAAAATAATAAAAATTATAGTAAAAACCTTTGAAATGAAGAAACAAAACTCATAGACACAGACAGTAGTTCAGTGGTTACCAGAAGGTAAGAGGGAAGGGGGATGGTAGATATGGGTAAAGGGAATCAAATATATGATAATGGAAGGAGAACTGACTCTGGGTGTTCTCACACAATGTGATATATAGATGATGTATTACAGAATTGTAATACTAACAATTGTCACCCCAATAAACTTTAACTAAAAAAAAGTTAAAAACACATCCCTTTGAAATTGAAAACAAGAAAACAATAGAGAAAGTTAGTGAGATCAATACAACTGATAAACCCATAGATAGGTTAACCAAGAAAAAAAGAGAACCCGAATATCTAGTATATCAGAAGTGAAAGAGGGCTCATCACAACTAACCACATGGACATTAAAAGAATAATAAAGGAATACTAGGAACATTTCTATGCCCACATGTTTCATAACTAGATGAAATGGACCAATTCCTTGAAAGACACAAACTAACAGAACTCATAAAAGAGAAATAATTAATTTGAATAGCCTTAAATTATTAATAAAATTGAATTAATAGTTAATACATTTCCCAAAAAGGAAACACCAGGCTCAGGTGATTTCACTGCTGAAATGTACCAAATATTTAAAGGGAAAATCATCATTTTTCACAATCTCTTCCGGAAAATAGAAACAGAAAGCACACTTCATCACTCGCTCAAAAAAACAATGCGCGTTACCTATTCAACCTTCCTTCAAGTCCCTGGAAATCACTGATGTTTTTACTGTCTCTGTAAGTTTGCCTTTTCCAGAATATAATATACTGCAATTGTAAAAATAAGACATTAAGCATTTATAGCACAAAGAGTAAGCCTTAATATGTGCAAATTTAAAAAAAAACACATTATCGGGCCGGCCGAGTGGCGCGATCATTAAGAACTGGCTTGGGATGCCAGAGGGCCCCGGTTCAGATCCCACATACGAGGGCCAGTGACACTGCCCTCTACAGCTAAGATGCTGAACAACAGCTCAACCTGGAGCTGGGCTGCCGTGAGTCGCTGGCGAC
>NW_017731357.1:3521969-3529115 GCF_001890085.2 Hipposideros armiger | reverse complement strand
CCAATTCCCCAGCTCTGTGCCCATCCCCCCCAATTCCCCAATTAAAAAAAATTTTTTTAAATCTAAAAAAAAACATTAATTAGGAGTTCAGGAGATCCCAGGATGGAATGCAGAATGTGACAAAAGAATCTAAATGTATTATAAAAGTTTGAAACAGACTCACTGAAGGAGGGGAGAGAAAAGGTGCATACCTAAGTCACCTTGGAAATGAGTAGAGTTTATAAAACAAAAAGCAAAATGAACTGTATTTAACCATTGTGCTCTAGTAGATAAAATTATTTCCCATGGTGGTATGGGTTAACAATTCTGAAAACTATATATATATATATATATATATATATATATATATATATATATATATATACACATATTAGAATTGAACAGTTAATTAAGTGGATGGCAGAGAGTGAAAGCCAGATCTCACTGTTGGAGTGGAAGGTTACAGGGAAGGAAGTCAGAATGATCCATGCGGTTATGGATTAGAGTTAAAGACATCAATATGAACCAACTTTAGCTTAATAAAGATATATATGTTTACATATAGAATAGATATACATAGAATTAAAAATAGAGATAGAGATAGAAATACTATATTAATGCCAGACAGTAACACAGAGAGAGTGATGTGGCGTATATAAGAACTTTCTGTACTATCTTCATAATAATTCTGTAAATCTAAAAGTAAAATAAGAAGTTTATTAAAATATACTAGTTAGCAACTTGGCAAATAACTTCACATGTCACAGGAATAATGGTTAATGGATTTGATGGCAGAGAAAATTAATTGATAATTTTTCCCAACTTTCCTTAAACATAAAAGCACTAACCATGCTATGATGTAGGTACACAGCCCAGAGATGGATCATGGAATGGTGAAAAACACCCTGTACTGTAAGTTAGAAAACAGGAATGAACTGCTAACTCAGTTGCTTGCCAGCTGTGGGACCTTGTAAAATCGCTCCTCTTTAAAATGAGGGTATTAAATCTGATGACCTTTGAAGCCTGCCCAGCTCAGACAGTCCATCACTCTTCATCTTCTAATCTAGAAGGCAGTTCAGGCTTCTCATATATACGTAATGCTGATACTCCCCTATCGAACATGGCTGTGTATCTGCAAATAAGATGTTGGAGCCCATCCCAGGCAGCCACTCAGGAGTCAAGGACCTCTATGAAATGCAGGAGAGGCTTCAACCTGTCAACAAGGGGTGTGAGTTTAGAGTAGCCTCTCTATCCTCATTGTCATTTGTGTAATAGTTACTGTTGTTTCCCTGCCCAAATCCACTCCATCAGGTTATTGTTCCCATTCTCCAGGTGCTATGAATACTAGCTGCTAATAGCTCACAGTTCACCCATCTCTGGAGAATTGTGCTAGGTTAACAGGAGCTGCCTTGTGCAAAGACACCTAGGAGGTTGCAAAGACCCCTTTCTGGGGAGTTGGTCTCTGTAGCATGCAGATCACTTTAAGCTAAAGGCAACTGACATCCTGCAGGCTCAAGAGAAACTTCTGCCCCCTTCTTAACAAGAAGAATTTAAATTAGAGGCCTTACCAATAATAAGGGATTGTGAAAAAATTAAGTGAAAATTGTATTATTTCAAGTTACATATTTCACATTTCTAGAATGTAATTGAACCATTTTGGAACTGGAGAGATGGCATAGATGAACACTGATATCCCTTGAAACTCCAGTTTTATTAAGAGAACAATTATTCTGCAAACCACATCACCCTTATATAACAAGACGAAATAGTATCTACTCCTTCACTTTGGCAATAGCTATTTCCTAAAGGAATGAAAAAAAAAAGTAGTGGTTTAGCTACTTTAAGTTCATTAAAAATGGAATTCTATCTTTAGATTTAAATTTTTTAAAAAATTCAGCTGTGTTCAAATGAGCTATGGGTACAAAAACAAATCAGCACAGAATGTTTAATCAAAGCAACCAAAATCATTTTGAAAATGAAGAGGAAAAACATAAGGTATGTTCATGGCATTTTCCCCCTTCAAATTATTGCAATTGGTTAAAGATTTCCAGTAGTGAACTAAAATCTCAGGAGCAGAATAGATAGTACTATAGGAATAACAAAATGTGTTCACATTTCAAGACCTTAATACTAAATTTTTATAACAGAAGCTCTATTACCTCTAAAAATGAACCTAATGTAATTTTATTAAGTGCAGGAACTCTACGCTGTCCTATAATTCTAAATACAATCCAGTTAGTCCACTCTCATTGTCAAAGCTTTTAAGTTCACCACAAAAAATTAACAGTAATTAGCCTGAAGTGTTTCAAATGTGGCTTTACAGTCTCAAATTTAATGGCATTTTTTCTACCCCAAATGGTCTTATTTCTATTTTAGTCACATGATCTCTACAATATGGTCATAACTAAAATACCTAAAAATAATCTTTAGACCTTTGAAATAGTTGGTTATCCATCAACTTGTATTGTAATAGGAGCCACACATAGAGTGTTGCCAGACAAGATCCAGAATAAAGTACTTAACTTTTATTTTCCAGTTTGTTTATCAAACCCTGGTGTGAATAAAATGCTGAATATCATACTTGTGGTGCAAATAGGTCCAAATTTCTAAGCTTTTAGTGAGGTTGAGAAACATTTCATAAAATTTAACTTAATGTGCCTAACATATCTGTGAGGTAGTTAAGTAAATAGTACTATCCATTTTAATACATAGTGAACAGAAACATGGGTAAATAACATACTTGTACTTTAGGCAATAAGAACTGGAATTAACCATAGAGGCCTAGAGCCCTCTCTCATTCTAACAAGAGGAAATAAAACTTAACTTTTAAATATTTCTTTAAAAAAAATTATATCATTTAAGATCTCTCTCTCTCTCTCTCTCTCTCTCTCTCTCTCTCTCATTAGTAGATGCGGCACACCTCTTCCAAAGTTGGCATGCTTTCTTCAATATGGCCAACTGGGTACAATGCTTAATTCAAGCTAGGAATCCAATTCTACCTGAATTAGTACAAAATTAAGACATTATCTTGTGAGAACTAAAATTATATTTGAAAATTTTATTTTAGACTGCAAAAACAAAATCAAGCAAACAAACAACAAAAACAAACTTGAATCAGGCTTGTCAAATGATGAAAATTCATCCTTTCCAGGGAAGCAGAAGGCAGACCCTACCATAAAGAAAAAATGCTTAGTTAATGGAGGTTAAATTTACAAAAAAATATAGTTAAAATAATGAAGCTTAACTTCTGAAAATACTAGGTGTTATTCACTTCTCTGGGGTATCCTATAATGATACTATTTATATAGCTAGGGTTCTTTAGTTAACTATGTCACTTAAAATATTTAAAAAATCCATTAACAATCTAAGTTAATGGGTGTGGAAATTCTTAACAATCTACTTGTCTTCACAAGTTTTGTTTTAGTTTTTTAAAATGATGACTTGTCTTACTATAAGCACTGCATTTCTAAAAGCAATGAAAAGCAAATCTAGTGCAAGCAAACTTAAACCCATTTAACTACCAGATGAAATAATACTTTGGTTCTTCATGAAAAAAAAAAGTAAAATGAAAAATCTATTTCATTTAATAGTTCTGTTTATTTTCATTGCTGTAATCTAATAGTTACATTATAAAAATACTCCAGAAGAACCAAAATATGTAGCAATGAATGAAAATGTGTGAGAGAATTTCTGCATTCAACATATCTAGCAGAAAAACTAAAGTTAAAATGTTGGGTAGAACAAATTGACCTTTAAAATATCAATTCTTTTCCTTATAAAAAAATTACTGAGTCTAGCAAGAAATACAAAAACATAAGGCTGTGAGTAGATAATAGTTGTGTTTAGGCTATTACAGTGCAGATTATCCTTAAGGCCATATACATTCTGCTTCACTGCTGCTTGCACTCTGCTAGGTTTTGATCCTTCTTTGAGTCATAGTCTGGATCATTTTCCTCATCTCTCTTTCCCCTTCCTCATCTGCTTCTTCACCTTCTTCATCATCATCATCATCATCTTCAACAGTTTCTCCACTAAAGTATTACATTGATCTTGGGATTATATGCTCACGTAAAAAGTGACCAATTTCAAAGTCTGCAGCAAGGATAGCTTCAGCAGCAGCATCCAGATCTCCACTCTCAGGAATTTCAGGAGGGCCAAAAAAATTAAAGAAAGAATCACTGGAAACTGTTTTGGTCACAGTATGAACTGTCCCACATCCCTTTTGTTTCTGTTTCTTTTTAATTGTTTTCAAAGTGACATTCTTCCCTTTTTCCAATCTATCTGGCACCCTGTACAACTCATAATTTCTGTCCCATCAAAAGAAAAGTGATCAGAATCATCTGGTTTCAACCTCATCCTGTATGTCTTTGTCTGCACTTCATTTGTGAAATATTCACTGGGTTTAAAGTGAAATTCTAAGACAAAACTCATAGGCTGGCCAGCGTCTGAGAACTTCACTTTAATATCTTTCAAGTGCTTCAGAAGAGGTCCGTCATATTCCTGAACCATATCACTGAGCAAGTCAACATTCTTATAAACAGTCATCCAACATTCAGGAATTTCCTTGGCATCTTTTTTTTTCTTCATCCTTTTTCTCATCTTCAATCTTGGCCTTTTTTTTTCAGCATCTTCAAAATTTCATCTTCCTCCTCTGGTTTCCATTGATATTCTTCTTCTGTAGGTTCATACATTGCATTAATGATCTCAAATCGCTTATCGAATAAAGGCTGATAGAGAGCAGTATACTTTTGTTTAAGATCATGAACTTCCTCGTAGAACTTGGCTTCTATCTGTGCATATTTAACTTGAAGGTTTTTGAGAGCACTCACTTGTTTTTTAACTACCCTAAGCAAGCTTTCAATGCTGGTTGGTGTTGCTACTAGACCATCAAGTCTTTCTGGGAGGGCTGCAAGAATCTGAGGATTTTGCATCATCTGAACAGTCAGCTGACATGCTTTTATTTTTGTTTCTTCACCAGTTTCTACTTCTTCAACATCATCCAAATCTTGGTCAAGTTCAGACTGTTCTTTGTTGTCAATGTCTGCCATGTTGTAAGAACACCAAATATCAGTGGCTAGCACAGGGAGCCAGGTAGCTGGAGCTGAACAGGCAGTGACTTAGGGAAGTGGTGGGAGGAGCAGAAGCCAGTGCCTCAAGCAGATGGTGCTAAAAAAAAGGTCAGCAATAACCTTTTTGACCTATCTATATGACAGGGCAAATTTCTAATTACTGAACATCTGCTGTTCTCATCGCCCTGCAATGGCCTTTTTCTCCTCATACTTACCTCACCCTTAGCTCAAAATGTCACATATTCCTCATGTTCCCTTTCTGTCTCTGAACTTCTCATGTATGTAGAGTCTATGACTCATGTATGTGGGGTACCCATACATATGTATGTGATTAAATTTGGTTATTTTCTCTTGTTAATCTGTTTCATGTTGATTTGATTATTAGACCAGATGGAAGACATAAGAAGAATAGTTGCTTCTTCTCCCACAGCTCATTATTAATGACTGACTGATACTGAGGTATTATTAAAGCCCAGTTCCTTTCCCTCAAGGTGGAACAACTCTGTGGTATTCTTCACATTACAGAGCTCCCTGTGCGATCAGACTGAGCTTAGACTACAGGTAAACCCACATCTTTGCCTGGCTTCTCCTCCTGCCCTTTTCCATTTGCCGTCCTCCATTACAGGTTCCATCAGGGAATGCTCCCTCACTAAACCACGTACACAAGCATCCCTGCCTCACGTTCTGCTTCTTGGGAACCTGACCCCAGAGAGTGTGGGAAAAGTTGTTGTAGCATGCTTTGAATGCCCTGGAGAAACCACGAGTGTGGATACTCCCATGCAAAGTTCTCTAAAGCAAGAGTCAGCAAGCTTATTTTGTAAAGGGCTAGAGAGTAAATATTTTAGGTTTTGCAGGTCACATATGGTCTCTGCCACATATTATATTTTTCCTTTTACAACCTCTTAAAAATGTGAACACCATTCTTTTATTATTATTATTATTATTAGTTTCAGGTGTACAAAACAATGCAATAGTTATCCTTTTCACCCCTCACAAAGTGACAACCCCCCTCCCCCCATGCTGCCCCACTCCACCCCCAATATCATACCTATTTATTACAATTCAATTGACTCCATTCACACACTGTACTCCACCTCCCATGACTATATATGTATTAAGTTATAGTTGACATATAATATTATTCAATGGCAGCTTCAGATGTACAGTGCAGTGGTCAGGCCTCTACACCATCCATGAAGTGGTCTCCCTGACAAGACATGAGACCATCTGGTCCCCTAAAAAATATTTACAACATTATTGATTATATTCTCCAAACTGCCTTTTCTATCCCTGAGGCAATATTGTAATTACCAATTTATGTTGTCTTGTCCCTTCCCCTTCTCCCTCATCCCCACCCCCATCCCATCTAGCAATAATCAGTTTTCCTCTGTGTCCCTGAGACTATTTCTGTTTACATTACTCATTTATTCAGTTCTTTGGATTCCATATATAAGTGAGATCATATGGTATTTGTCTTTCTCTGACTGACTTATTTCACTTAGCATAATGTTCTCTAGGTCAATCTATATCGTTGCAAATGGTACAATTTCCTTCTTTTTACAGCAGAGTAATACTCCATTGTGTAAACATACCACAGTCTCTTAATCCAGTCATCTACCAATGGGCATTTCGATTGTTTCCAAGTCTTGGCTGTTGTAAATAGCACTGCAATGTACACAAGGGTGCATATATTTTTTTGAATTAGTGTTTTGGGTTTCTCTGGATAAATACTGAAGAGTGGAATTGCTAGGTCATATGGTAATTTCATTTCCAGTTTTTTGAGATACCTCTATACTGATTTCCATAGTGGCTGCACCAATCTGCAATTCCACCAAAAACACACCAGGGTTCCCTTTTCTCCACAACCTCGTCAGCACTTGTTTGTTGATTTATTGATGACAGCCATTTTGACCAGAGTGAGGTGATATTTCATTGTGGTTTTTATTTGCATTTCTCTAATGATTAGTGATGTTGAACATTTTTTCATATGCCTGTTAACCATCTGTATATCCCCTTTAGAGAAATGCCTCTTTACATCCTCTGCCCATTTTTTAATTGGGTTGTTTGTTTTTTTGGTGTTGAGTTGCATGAGTGTTTT
>NW_017731357.1:3507285-3520849 GCF_001890085.2 Hipposideros armiger | reverse complement strand
GGAATGGTTTTAGCTTTTCCCCATTGAGTATGATGCTAGCTGTGGGTTTATCATATATGGCCTTTATTACATTGAGATATAATCCCTCTATGCCCACTTTGCTAAGAGTTTTTATCATAAATGGCTGCTCTATTTTGTCAAATGCTTTTTCTGCATATATTGATATGACCATTTGATTTTTATTTTTCATTTGTTGATGTGGTGTATCACATTAACTTATTTGCCGACGTTGAACCAACTTTGTGTATTAGGGATAAAACTCACTTGATCATGGTGTAGGATCTTTTTAATATATTGCTGAATTCTGTTTGCTAATATTTTGTTGAGGATTTTTGCATCTATGTTCATCAGGGATATTGGCCTGTGTAGTTTTCCTTTTTTGTACTTTCTTTGTCTGGTTTTGGAATCAGGGTGACAGTGGCTTCATAGAAAGATTTTGGGAGCCTTCCTTCCTTCTGGATTTTTTGGAATAGTTTGACAAGAATGAGAGTAATTTTTTTTAATGTTTGGTAAAATTCACTTGTGAAGCCATCTGGTCCAGGGCTTTTGTTTGTTGGGAGCTTGTTGATTATTGATTCAATTTTCTTGGTAGTAATCAGTTTATTCAAATTTTCTGTTTCTTTTTGAGTTAGCTTTGGAAGGTTGTATGCTTCTAGAAAATTATCCATTTCTTCCAGATTGTCAAATTTGTTGGCATATAGTTGCTCACAGTAATTTCTTTAAATTTTTTGTATTTCTGTGGTGTCTGTTGTCATTTTCCCTCATTCATTCCCAATTTTACTAATTTGAGTCCTCTCTCTTTTTTTTTGATGAGTCTGGCAAGAGGTTTGTCAATTTTGTTTATCTTCTCAAAAAACCAGCTCTTGGTTTCGTTTGTCTATTGTATTGCTTTTCTGGTCTCTATTTCATTTATTTCCACTCTGGTCTTTATTATCTCCTTCCTTGTGTTTCCTTTGGCCTATTTTGCTGTTCTTTTTCCAGTTCCCTGAGGTGTAAGGATAACCTGTTGATTTGAGATTTTTCTTGCTTCTTTAGGTAGGCCTGCACTGCTATGAACTTCCCTCATAGGACTGTTTTTGCTGCATTCCAGAGATTTTAGGTCGTGATGTTTTCATTTTCATTTGTCTTGAGATATCTTTTGATTTCTTCCTTGATCTCAGTTTTGACCCACTCGCTATTTAGTAGCATGTTATTCAGCCTCCATGTATTTGTGTGCTTTCTGGATTTCTTCTTGTAATTGATTTCTAGTTTCATAGCATTGTGGTCAGAGAAGATGTTTGATATGATTTCAATCTTCTTAAATTTATTGAGACTTGTTTTGTGGCCTACCATGTGGTCTATCTTGGAAAATGTTCCATGTGCACTTGAGAAGAATGTATATTCTGTAGCTTTGGGGTGATATGCTCTGAAAATATCAGTTAAATCCAGCTATTCTAATGGTGAACACCATTCTTAACTCATACCAAAAAAAAAAAAGCAGCAGGTGGTATTTGGCCCATGATCTGTAGTTTTCTGACCTCTGCTCTAAATTATGGAGGTAAATAAAGTTGGCAGGGCCACCCTAGTGCACAGTGGAGGCTTAGGAGGCCTCAGTGTTACTTTTATCTTCTCTGGGGAGCATTAAAGCATAAGCCCATTTGACAGAGATGCAACAGGAAGTAACTAATGAACTTTAAAGTCTCCAAAGACATAATGGTCTCTACAAAACTAAGTATTCAGGGATTTGTCAATAAATATTCATCTCCTGTTTAATGAGTTGCCTTCAACTTATGGCTTTTATGAGGAAATCTTTTAACAGATTGACTTAATTTAGAAGACCCAAAGATCTATAAAGAAGAAAACAGTTCCTAGTGAACCTCTATACATAATTGAGAAAAAAAAACACAAGAGACAGACATATAAGAGACACAGACAGACACACAAGAGAGAGCATGAGGCAGAGACAGAGAAAAATTGGCCACACAGAGAGAAAAAAGACACAGAGACATAGGGAAAGACAAAGAGAGGGTAAAGGAGGATGAGAGGGAGAGAAAAGGGGTAAGGGATGGAAAAAGGAGGAGGGAGGCAAGGGGAGGGGAGAAAAGAAATATAGGCAAAGAGAGGAAAATGAAAAACAGATATAAACTGAGTGATAGAGAGACAAGGAGAGAGACAGATGGAGAGTAAAAATAGTGAGAAAGACAGAGAAAGAGATAGAGAAATAGATACTCAGAAAGAGAAAGGGATAGTAATAATCAGAGAGAAATGCTCTTATCAAGCAATATTTTTGGCAGCAACTTTGAGCCTGATTTCAACAAGCAAAACTTAATTAATAGTTGAACACTTCTTTCATTTTAGCCTCTACATTGACAATTTAACATCTATGATAAAGGAGTACATAAATGTATGCTGTTTGATTTCAAGAAAATAAACATTTTATATTTTAGAACCATGAAATCAGTTACATAAATTATGAAACATAAATAAACATAAATCCCCACCTCTTTTTTATTGTTGTGTTTGCTTGTTTAATTTTTTCCTCTAAGCAACTGAGGAATTTTGTTAAGATTCTTCAAAATGAAGAAAATGAAGGTGACAACTCCAGCCTTCTAACATAGATGTATAGATTATATGAAGTAATGTATGTAAATTGCTTTTTCAGTGATTAAGCGTCATGTGTATTAATTATGTGTGGACTAATTTTAGACCAATTATAGCACTAATTAATTTGGCTTAACTGACAATATAGTTCACTCAAAACAGTGAGAGCCTTTACTTATGGCATCCCAGATCTTTTATCTCTAATGCCATGGGCACCATCCAGTTCTTATGTTTCAAGAAAGCAAAGATTGTGAGTTTTTGAAGATGAGAAAAGAACTGGTGTAAAGCAAGCTTAATTTCTAGTCATTTCCTTTCAAAATACAGCATCAAAAGTTTCCCTAGCCAGTACCTAGAACTACTATTGCCTGTGATAAGTCAGAAAATATTTTGTTATTTTATAGTTAAGTTTCAGCACTGTGATTTCCTGTTACTGTGTTTTTTATTCCCATCTGTAGTAGTCACTGAGATGAGCCTCTAACCAGATCTCTCTTCAATGAAGGATGTGTTGCTCTAGCTGTTGGGACTGCTGTGGACAGCCTCCAGTTGTTAGTCTCTTCAGGGTCTTCCTCAGCTGCAGAGGGCAGCCTTGCCAAGGTCACACCTCTTCCCTGGGTGGTCTACACACAATGCCTGATCCTTGTGGTAGTATAAAGGCCTGGCCATCTTAGCCCAATTTGGCTGTGCTCCACATATAGGGTCATTAGAGGCTGTCACTGGGCCTGTATCACAGCTGGACTGCTCTTTCTGCCCAATCTCAATTTTTTTGCCTTCTCTTCCACAAGGGTTGAATCTAAAAACACTCCAGAATAAACATCCTGCATGCTAAATTCTGTCTCATGGTCTCCTGCCTAGGGAACCAAAGTCTCACACTTTCTTTTTTTCCTTTGTTGTGTTACACTGTGTAGCATTGCTTCATGAAATGACAGGTCAATAAATAGCTGACCCCAATACCAGGTAGTTGGTGATACACTGAGAGAGGACCCTATCAGAATTACTCAGACCTAGCATGCCCATAGGGCATCTGATAAGTTCTAATTGCTAATAATAAACTTGATAGCTGCAAAGGGCTGTGTAAAATAAATGAACTAATATTAATGGAGCACTTATGCCAGATAATGTACTAAACACTTTTATATCTATTCTCTAATTTAATCCCCATTAAGAATCAAATATCATAAGTAATGTTCTCCCCAATTTACAAATAAGGGATCTGAAGCTGAATGCATGAGTAAACAAAGACTCACGGATAGATCATCAAACTCCAACTTAGAGTCTAAACTTCAACTCAGGTCTCATCTGAATTCAGAGCCTAAAACTATCTTTCCCTACTTGTATTAGATAGGGACTGAGTTTGGCTGAATATAACAAAACCCAATCAACAATGACTTAAACAGATATGGGTTATGTCTCTCATTTTAGGAAAGTCCTAAGTTAAGTGGTGGCTGACATTGGTTCAGGAGCTGAAGGATGTTAGAGCTGAGGTTCTATATCTGTTGGTGTTTTCCTCTTGTCCACTTTCAGCATTGAAAACACTTTTAAGGAAAGAAGAAGAGAGAGGTTGAAGGGCAGAAGCACTGGTATCAGCTAATTTAACCCCTTTAAAAAGCAGTGAGATCTGCTTACATTTCATTGGTCAGGGCTGTGTCATATGGCATTCTTGACTGCAATAAAGTCTGGGATATATGTTTTGTGATGTAAGCTGCACCCATTGACAGCCAAAATAAAATTAGAGTTCAATTTGTAAGAAAGAGAGAATGACTATGAACTAATTAAACATTCCAAAACATGGAGATTCATCTCAGGGATTTCTAAAAGTTGTCTAGGCATTGCAGTTGGGTTCCCTGGGAAATTCACTCAGAGATGAAAATTTATATGTTTTTTTAAGGTAGTGCTCTTGTGAACAAAACATATAGGGAGTATGGGAGGAATTGAACAATAATATATTTGCAATAGAGACCTGTTTGCTTTATGGAAAGCTTTGAAGCTGGGATAGCCCCCAGTGATGTCCCCAATTGAGGCAAGGCAATTGGCTTTAAACCTTTCATTTCCTAGTCCTTGAATACTAGCTGCCCCTGGGAAATGTATGTAAACTCGAAAGAGGCCGCCATTTCAGCCAAGGGCTATTCCTGAGACAGACTCAGTTCTAAACTGCCAGCAACCAACATTCCCAAGAAATAAGTGCATAAGACCTGAAGAGGAAATTCGGACAGCCCATCTCAACATCCACAACACCTAATTAATAATAAATTGACTCTCACATGTTGAACTACAGACTCTCCATGCTGATCTCACAGAATGTGTTAGACACAGTCACAAGGGAGGCACAAAATGAGGGCAAAACATTCCTAGATACACTACTTTTGATGCAAATGGTACAGCATTGCTTTTTGCAAAACTCCCAATGCTAATGATTACTGTTACTCTAAATAAGCATGTAGCGCCAATAAAACTGGGCTCTTATGAATGTATTCTGTTAATTAATTGGTTACTTCATAGGATGAAAAATAAATGGTTAACCCAATCAACATTTCTAGAACCTCAGCGTACAAAATTGTTGATATAGAGAAATGCATTTGGATAATATCTTTGCAATTTATGAAGATAATCTTTTAGAAATGCAGCTAGTCACCATGGAGACCTTGTACAAATTAGAAGAAGTTACCCTCTTTGGGAAAATGCAGTGTTGAGCTAGGGTGATCAGCTTGGCAGATTCAGACTTTGTTATTCTAGACATCTCTGTCTATAATTTGTGCGACCATATGTGGGTCTAACACAAACTTTCCACATTTCTAATTTCAACTGATCTGAAAAACTGTATTATCTAGTTATGATGGAGGGTATTATCATTCTATTTCACAAATAAAGTGGTTCACATTGTTTAAATAATTTATCTGAGGCTACATGGCCAGTAATTGTTACAGCCTGGACACAAACCCTAAAATTCTGATGTCAATCCCAGTGCTTTTTCCAGGATACTATGCTGCCCTTGTGGACCAGATACCAACCACAGTAGGATTGTATAAAATAGTGATTAAAATAATGGCTGTGATAGACAGGACTAAAGGAAAAATGACACCTACAGAGAAAACATAATAGAAAAAATAGCTTTATGTGCTAAAACTGCCAACAAATTGTAAAACTAATATACTGTATAAAGAATGAATGCACTGAATAAAAAATGGATAGTCTTATAAATATTTAAAAATTTCAAAACTCTGAGTTATGCTGTGCTTACCTTTAAAATATGTGTATGTGCATCTGTGTGTATATGGGTATACAGACATACTTGTATTCATGCCCTAATTGTTCTATTGTTCTAAAAAGCATTGAAAATGCTTTAGAAGAATATATAAAATATAGTAAAATACAATAAATTTAAAATAGAATTTAAACAATTTAGAAGGGATATACAATGAAACTAAAAGAACTGCAAAAACAAACATGCATATCATAAAAATCCTTTCAGTTGTTATTGTTAAGGATACACAAAAAATTTGGCTCTAAAGTTTTTAGCAGTTGAAGTTAGAAAGAAATCTTGGGTTTTTTTATATAACTACCAGTATCAAGTGGTTTAAAAAGGCAAATTTGTCAGGAATAATACTCCTAAACTTCTTCAAAAGTAGAACACTCATGTAATAAGGCACATCATCCTAATAGATGTAACTACAACTTGCAAATACTTAGTTTATTAAATTAGTCTTATAACATGCATTATTTTTTTCTTAGGTTGCAAAGGAATGTGTGGAACATAAAAAGTTTCTAAGAAGAAAAAGAGAGAGAAGGCCTAAATTAATAAAATCAGAAATGAAAGAGAAGTGACAACAGGTACCACAGAAATACAGAATTGTAAGAAAATACTATGAGCAACCATATGCAAACAAATTCAACAATCTGGAAGAAATGGATAAATTTCTAGAAGCATGCAATCTATCAAGTCAGAATCAAGAAGAAACAGAAACTCTGAACACACTGCTTACTACCAAAGAAATTGAATCAGTAATCAACAAGCTTCCAACAAACAAAAGTCGTGGATCAGATGGCTTCACAGGTGAATTTTACAAAACATTCAAAAAAGAATTAATACCTATTCNCAGATGGCTTCACAGGTGAATTTTACAAAACATTCAAAAAAGAATTAATACCTATTCTCCTCAAACTATTCCAAAAAAATACAGATGACGGGGAAGCTCCCAAGCACATTTTATGAGGCCACTATTACTCTGATCCCAAAGTCAGACAAAGATATTACAAAAAAAGAAAACTACAGGCCGATATCCCTAATGAACATAGATTCAAAAATCCTCACCAAAATACTAGCAAACCGAATTCAGCATCACATTAAAAAGATCACACACCACAATCAAGTGGGATTCATTTCTGGTATGCAAAGTTGGTTCAATATCTGCAAATCAATTAACATCATACATCACATTATCAAAATAAAAAATAAAAATCATATGATCATATCAATAGATGCAGAAAAAGCACTTGACAAAATACAGCAGCCATTTATGATAAAAAAACTCTCACCAAGTGAAAATAGTGGGATCATATCTCAACATAATAAAATACATATATAATGGGCCCAGAGCAAACATCGTACTCAATGGGGAAAGGCTAAAAGCTTTCACCTTAGGACCAGGAACAAGACAAGTCTGCCCACTTTCACCACTTCTATTCAATATAGTTCTGGAAATTCTAGCCAGAGCAATCAGACAAGAAAATGAAATAAAAGGCATCCAAATTGGAAATGAGGAAGTAAAATTGCCATTATGTGCAGATGACATGAGACTATATAGAGAGAATCCCAAAGACTCCACCAAAAAACTGTTAGAACTGATAAATGAATTTAGTAAGGTAGCAGGATACAAAATGAATATTCAGAAATCAGTTGCATTTGTATACACCAATAACAAACTATCAGAAGAAGAAATCAGAAAATCAATCCCTTTTACAATTGCTTCAAAAACAATAAAATATCTAGGAATAAATTTAACCAAAGAAGTAAAAGATCTGTACTCAGAAAATTATAAGACACTGACTGAAGAAAGAAATCAAAGAAGATACAAATAAATGGAAATACATACCATGTTCATGAATAGGAAGAATTAATATAGTTAAAATGTCAATACTGCCTAAGGCAATGTATAGATTCAATGCAATTCCTATCAAACTACCAAGGACATTTTTCTCAGAAATAGAACATATGATCCCAAAATTTATATGGAACCATAAAAGACCCTGAATAGCCATGGCAATCTTAAGAAATAACAACAAAGTGGGAGGTGTCACACTACCCGACATCAAATCATACTACAAGGCTACAGTAATCAAAAGAGAATGGTACTGGCATAAAAACAGACACATAGACCAATGGAACAGAATAGAGAGCTCAGAAATAAACCCATCCATATACAGTCATTTAATCTATGACAATGGAAGCAAGAATTTACATTGGAGTAAAGATAGTCTACTTAATAAATGGTGCAGGGAAAATTAGACTGACACGTGCAAAAAAATGAAAATGAACCACCTACTTACACCATATATGAGAGCAAATTCAAAATAGATTAAAGACTTAAATGTAAGACTTGAAACCATAAAGCTCCTAGAAGAAAACATAGGGAGCAAATTTGCAGACATTACCCTCAATAATATTTTTACCGACAAATCCCCTTGGGCAAGGGAAATAAAAGAAAAAATAAACATATGGGATTACATCAAACTTAAAAGATTTTTCACAGCAAAGGAAATCATCAATAAAACAAAAAGGCAGTCTACTGAATGGGAGAAGATATTTGCCAATGATATATCTGATAAGGGGTTAATATCTAAAATTTATAAAACACTCATGCAACTCAACACCAAAAAAACAAACAACCCAATTAAAAAATGGGCAGAGGATGTAAAGAGGCATTTCTCTAAAGGGGATATACAGATGGTTAACAGGCATATGAAAAAATGTTCAACATCACTAATCATTAGAGAAATGCAAATAAAAACCACAATGAAATGTCACCTCACTCTGGTCAAAATGGCTGTCATCAATAAATCAACAAACAAGTGCTGATGAGATTGTGGAGAAAAGGGAACCCTGTCGCACTGTTGTTGGGACTGCAGATTGGTGCAGCCACTATGGAAATCAGTATAGAGGTATCTCAAAAAACTGGAAATGGAACTACCGTATGACCCAGCAATTCCATTCTTGGGTATCTATCCAGAGAAACCCAAGACACTAATTCAAAAAAATGTATGCACCCCTATATTTATTGCAGCGCTGGTTACAATAGCCAAAACTTGAAATCAACTCAAATGCCTATTGGTAGATGACTGGATTAGAAAACTGTGGTTCATTTATACAATGGAATATTACTCGCTATAAAGAAGAATGAAATCGCACCCTTTGCAACGATATGGATGGACCTAGAGACTATTATTGTAAGTGAAATAAATCAGTCAGAGAAAGACAAATACCATATGATCTCACTTATATGTGGAATCTAAAAAACTGAATGAACAAGCAAAGTAAACAGAAATAGTCTCAGAGACATAAAGGAAAAACTGATGATTGCTATTTGGGAGGGGGGTGGGGATGAAGGAGAAGGGGAAGGAATTAGACAACATAAATAGGTAACTACAATATTGCCACAGGGATATGAAAGACAGTTCAGGGAATATAATTAAGAATGTTGTAAATATTTTGTAGGGTGTCAGATTGTCACATGTCTTGTTAGGTAGACAACTTCATGGATGGGGTACAGGCTTGATCACTGCACTGCACAACTGAAGCTGATGTTGTATAATAATATTCTAGGTCAACTATAATTGAATATATATATATATATATATATATATATATTTACAGGATGTGGAGTATAGTGTGGGATTGGAGTTAAGGGAATTGTAATAGATATATATGATATGGGGGGGAGTGGGTCAGCGGATCGGGGAAGGGGGGTTGTCACTTTGAGGGGTAAAAAGTATAACTATTGCACTGTGTTGTACAACTGAAACTAATTTTTAAAAATGTTTATTTCACAATAAAAAAATAAATTACAGAAAAAATAAAGATCATGAAAATATATCAGTGAATTGGAAAAAAAAACATTCTAAGATACATAGAAGCTCAAAGAAAAAAAATAAAAATTGTTCACCATGCAGAGGCAACACTTTTAATACTATAGTACATACTATATCCATATAAACACATATGCTTGTGATACGGTAGGCCAAAAAAATGGGGAGGAAGGGAAGGAGGAAGTGTGGGAAACAAAGGAAGGAGGAGATCATATCATACTTAAGGTGCAACTACAACTAATTGTAATGGATTATAACACTATTAGAGTTGCAGGGAAAAAAATCTCTACCTCCTGTGTTGCCATGACAGTTCCAACAAGGGCCAAATAACAAGGGAATCCCAGCTCCGGAAAGGAAGGGGTGATCATCCAGGACAGTAAGGACCCACCTTGAGAATATCTATAAAGCCACCCCTAAAACTTGAAATTTTCATTCCCTCATTCTAACAAAATCCTAAGCTACTTTGTTCTTCATGGCAGTTGCATTCCTCCTAGCAGCCCAACCCCAATATTTTGGGAAGGTGCTCTTTTTCTTTACTTTTTAAAAAAATTTTATTGGGGAATTGGGGGAGGAGAAGAGCGTTGGGGAGTCAAGGAAGGGGAACAGACAAGTTGCTGTCCTTTTGTTCTTCAGTCTAATTGTGGAGGACATCACTTCACTGGCCCATGTTGGTATTATCATTGCACCCTTCCCAGGTGAGGTAGTTGTTTGCCGGCCATTGGATGGCCGCTCAGGGCAGCTCACAGCAACGCACAAAAGCGCACAACAGCTGCCGGCCAGCTCCACTGCAGCCTACACCATCACTGGCGACTCATGCCAGCCTGGCTCTAGGTAGAGCTGTTGTTCACCATCTTAGCTGTAGAGGGTGCAGCGTCACTGGCCCTCATGTGGGACCAAACCGGGGCCCTGCTTCTCAGAGCTGGCATCCCAAGCCAACTCTTAACCAACGCGCCAGTCAGCCAGCCCCTGTAATCTCTTTCTTTTAATAAATCCATTGCTTGTGTGGATTTGCTTGTGTGGCTTAAATTGGTACATACTTGAATTCCTTCCTGTGATGTTTACCAACTTTTTTTTCAGTAACATTTTTTCCAGTAACTTTTTTTCCAGTAAAACTTGTATGTGAATATTTACGTATACATAAATATATACACACATTATATTTGTGTTACAGATGTATCTTAATATATGTATATTACTATATATTATAATATATTCATAATATTTATATATTACATAATTTGTAGCATAAATGGCAACATATTATGTTACAAAATTGGACTCATACCTTGGTCATTTATTAGTATGCTTTGGATATTTACTCATGTTCTATTTTATTTTCTTTTATGGTATATTTATATGTGAAATACTATGCAGTCATTGAAAATTATGTTAAAATTTATTTATCCAAACTTATATGGCTGATATGTATTATATACTTTTTTCTCTGTTATGAATAAAATAGTACATAATAATTTTGTTGAATTCTGATCATTTCCTTATAATCGGCAGTTCAAAAAAATGAGTTAGGTAAAAACGCATATACTTTTTATATACTGTATATTCATATTCATAATCTACCCTCTGGGAAAGTGATATCAATTTCTACTTATTTAAAAATGTATGAGATGAGATCCAAGATGGCAGAGTAGATAAACACTGTGCTTGCCTTATCCTGTGAATATTCACAATTACAACCAAATTATAGAACAATCAACCTGGAGAACTATCTGAAGTCTAGTTAAACAGAGGTTTTATAACTAAGTATATAAAGAAGAAGCCACATGGAGACTGGTAGGAGGACCAGAAACATGGAATAGGTGGCTCCAAACCTCCCTGTGGTGTTAGAAAATTGGGAGGGATATCTCAGCCACGGAGATTACCCCAGAGAGGTGAGGCACCTCAGCCCCACACCAGGCTCCCCAGCCAAACGTACTGGTGCTGGGAAGAGGTCCTTCACAAGATCTGGCTGTGAAAAACAGTAGGTATTCCAACCCTCCAGGTGGGACAGAAAGCTGCAAGAAACCCAGATGTCCTCTTAAAGGGCCCACACTCAGACTCACATGCAAACACTCACTCTGGGCTCTGGAGGAGGACTCAGTGACTTGGGGGTGACATCAGAGACATACAGGGAATGACTGGGTTGTGTGGCTTCAGAGGGAGGACTAGAGGGACATTTGCCATTTTCCCTGTGTGGGCTCCTTCTCCCTAGCAGCCAGCAGGTGGGTGCCATCTTTCCTGTGTTGAGACCCTCCCCCATGACCATGACCAAAACTGAATATGAATTGGTCTGGTGAGCTACAATTACTCCACCCTGGTGACTCACTGGGACCTACTACACCCAACTCCCTACCATAGGAGGATTTATCAGAGGTTGAACCTTACAGTAGCAGCAGCTGGCAGCAGGCCTCAGTTCTGGCATTTTGCAGAGTCAGCACAGACCCAGTACTGGTGGCAGCTGTTCTTGGTTCACAGCATGGCCTCTCCCACAACTCCAGGTCCAGCACAGGCAGCGATCAACTGTGGATAACTTTGTAGCTCCTACCAGGTAGTCCGTGGCCAGTCATAGGCAGTGGCTTATCTTGGCCTACACCGGAGCCCCTCCCAAGAGGCCCCAGAACCAACACTCTTGGAGATTGGCTCAGACCACAGCAGAGCACCACCCAATTAGCTCTATAAGTGGCACACCTGAAGCAGGGTCTCAACAGGCACTAGAGCCTGCTGGGGCAAATTCGGCTCCATGGTTAAAGCTCCCTAAACAGCAGTCAATAAGCTGTGGACATGATCAAATCCCACAGCCAGTCAGTCTGAGGGTCGATCCCACTCATTGACATACCAATAGCAATCAAGGCTCAACTACAACAGGAGGGCACACACAACCCCCACAAAGGACACTCCTGGAGCACCCAGAGCAGATGACAAGGGAGACTGTGCCACTGGGCCCCACAGGACCCCTGCTATATAAGGCCAGCTGGCAAGAGTAGGAGACATAGCAACCCTACCTAATACACAGAAACAAACACAGAGAGGCAGCCAAAATGAGGAAACAAATAAACAAATCCCAAATGAAAGAACAGGAGAAAACTCCAGGAACAGAACTAAATGAAATGGAGGCTAGCAAACTACCAGATACAGAGTTCAAAACATTGGTTAGAAGGATGCTCAAGGAACTTAGTGAGAACTTCAACAGAGAGATAGCAAGCATAAAAAAGAACATAGAAACCATTAAAAAGAACCAGTCAGAAGTGAAGAATACAATAACTGAAATGAAGAAAGCACTAAAAGGAATCACCAGCAGACTAGATGAAGCAGAGGATCGAATCAGTGATTTGGAAGACTCACTTCAGATCGAAAGACACACAGAAACTGAAAGTAAAGGGATGGAAAAAGTTATTTCATGAAAACAACAACAACAAAAAGGCTGGGGTAGAAGTACTTGTACCAGGCAAAACAGACTTTAAAACAAAGACTGTAACAAGAGACAAAGAAGGACCTAGTAATCCGACTTCTGGGTGTTTATCCAAAGACATCCAAAATGCTACTTCGAGGGGACATGTGCATCCATACGTTCATTGCAGCATTGTTTACAATGGCCAAGATGTGGAGGCAGCCTGGATATCCATCAATGGATTATGGATTATGGATAAATAGTATGTAGTACATATACACAATGGAATATTGCTCAGCCATGGAAGGGAATGGGTTCTTGCCATGTGTGGAAGCATGGGTGTACCTGGAAAGTCGTGTGCAGAGTAGAGCATGTCAGACAAAGAAAGACAGATGCGGGCCGGCCGAGTGGCGCGATGGTTAAGAACTCGCTTGGGACGCCAGAGGGCCCCGGTTCGGATCCCACATATGAGGGCCAGTGACACTGCCCCCTACAGCTAAGATGCTGAACAACAGCTCAACC
>NW_017731357.1:3460785-3506995 GCF_001890085.2 Hipposideros armiger | reverse complement strand
AGCAACTTGTCTGTTCCCCTTCCTCGATTCCCCAGTGCTGTTCCCCTCCCCCAATTCCCCAATAGAATCTTAAAAAAAAAAAGAAAAGAAAAGAAAAACAGATGCAATGTAACTTTGCTTATATGTAGAATCTAAAGAAAACAAACAAACAAAACAGAAACAAACTCATACAGAGAACATTCTGATGATTGCCAGATGGGAAGAGGGATGAGGGGGTGGGTGAAAAAGGAGAAGGAATTAAAAAGTACAAATTGGTTGTTACACAGTAGTCATTGGGATGTAGAGTATAGCATAAGGGATATAGTCAATAATATTGTAATAACTATGTATGGTGTCAGATAGGTACTAGAGTTATCAGGGTGATAGATGTGTGGTGAGTTGGGGGACAAGATGAAAATGGTGACGGGATTAAGTACAAATTGGTAGTTTCAAAATAGTCATGTGGAGCTGCCCGAGTGGTGCATTGGTTAGGAGTTGGCTTAGGACACCAGCTCTGAGCAGCAGGACCCCAGTTTGGATCCCACATGAGGGCCAGTGACACTGCCCTCTACAGCTAAGATGATGAACAACAGCTTGACATGGAGCTGGGCTCTCGTGAGTCGCCGGTGACGGTGTAGGCTGCAGCCCCTGCTGCAGTGGGCTGCCGTGAGCTACTGTGTGTGGCCGGCAGGCAGTGTGAGTGGTCCGGTAGCTGGTGTGAGCTGCCAAGAGCCTCTGTGAGCGGCCTTCCAGAGATAGGCAACCGATCTGCCTCACCCAGGAAGAGCACAATGATCATACCAACATGGGCCAGTGAAGCAACGTCCTCCACAGCTAGACCGAAGAACAAAAGGACAGCAACTTGTCTGTTCCCCTTCCACGATTCCCCAATAAAATCTTTAAAAAAAATAGTCATGGGGATGTAAAGTAAAGCATAGAAAATGTAGTTAGTAATATGGTAATGAATATATATAGTGCCAGGTGAGTACTAACCTAGTCTGGGGCATCACTTCTAAAATCAAACAAATGTCTAACCATATGCTATACACCTGAAATTAATATAAAATAATACTGAATGTCAACTGTAATTGAAAAATTAAAAATGGGGGTTAAAAGTTGAAAGGGCATAACAGGTGTAAATTTCCAGGTACAAAACAAATAAGTCATGGGGATGTAATGTACAGCATGGGGAATATAGTCAATAATACTGTAGTAGCATGGTCTGGTGTCAGATGGTTGCTGGACTTAACATGGTGATCACTTCTTTAGGTATATAAATGTTGAGTACCTATGCTGTTCACCTGAAACTGATATAATGTATGAGGTCTGATAATTAAGTTCATGAATTTGTTGCAATGATGTTGCTAACCTTTTTTGATATCAGAGGGATTATTCATTATGAATTTGTACCAACTGGACAAACAGTTAACCAAGTTTACTATTTGGAAATGCTGAAAAAAGGCTGCGTGAAAAAGTTAGATTACCTGAACTTTTCACCAACAATTCATGGCTCTTGCATCACAACAATGCACGAGCTCACACGGCACTGTCTGTGAGGGAGTTTTTAGCCAGTAAACAAATAACTGTATTGGAACGCCCTCCCTACTAACCTGATCTGGCCCCCAATGACTTCTTTCTTTACCCTAAGATAAAGGAAATATTGAAAGGAAGACATTTTGATGACATTCAGGACATCAAGAGTAATATGATGACAGCTCTGATGGCCATTCCAGAAAAAGAGTTCCAAAATTGCTTTGAAGGGTGGACTAGGTGCTGGTGTTTGTGCACAGCTTCCCGAGGGGAGTGCTTTGAAGGTGACCACAGTGATATTCAGCAATGAGGTATGTAGCACTTTTTCTAGGATGAATTTGCAAACTTAATTGCCTGACCTCATATGTTAGCTATATTTTTTAATAAAAGAATTGTTAAATGTATGAGACATTGTTGAATTCCAAAGTGGTAGAGTGAGGACCTTGGTATATCTGCTCCCCTATAAAAGCCCGGAAATAATACTGACAAAGCAATCCAAAGCAACCATTTATGAACTCTGAAAATTAACTGAAAGACACAAAACAAACTAAAAAGAATTTATTCAAGAAAAATTATTAAATCTTGGTAATAATAATGGGGTCTATGGCATTTTAATTCGAGTCTTCTCCCATGCCTTCCTCCCCACCTCTGTGGCATGGTATCCATGACAAGCTGACAGCCCTACAGCCAACAGAGAGAAGTGACCTCATTTGGATCTCTGTTAAAAGCCAATCCCCAGAGCACAGTCAATATTTTAATGAGACCCATAGCTCTGTAAAAGCTCCAGTTCCAGGGTATTGATGCTACTTGATCTAACTCAGAACTCAGCTATGTGAAACAAGCCCTGTCCCCAGGGTGTGACTGAAAACAATAGCAATTAGCTAGAATTATTAACATCACAGCTATCTGAGACTGTGATTTCAGTTGGAACAAACAATGTGGTCCACACTGAACACCTGCTTGCTTTCTGTGAATCATGTGGGTGCATGCTAGGCAAAACGTTCCTATGTGACCAGTCCTCAATAAAAAACCTTGGGCAGTGAGTTTCTAACTGCTTCTCGGACAGACAACATTTCACATGTGTGGCCACAATTTGTTGGAGGAATAATTAAGTGTGTCCACCAGTGGGAGGGGACTCATGGAAGCTTGGAAGTCCAGGTCTCCCTTGGACATCACCTCATTCACCTTTAGCCTTTGGTGATTTTGCTTTGTATGCTTTTGGTCTAATAAATCAAAATCATGAGTATGACTCTATGCTGAGTCCTGTGAATCCTCCTAGCAAATCATCAAACCTTCTGTTGGTCTTGTAGAACCCTGACACAATGCCTCAATAAACTTGTAAAAAATGTATGAGAATATTCATTTTCCTATACATTCATCAACAATAGATACTAACATTGCTGAAAATCTTAATACATTAAAAGACAATTAATGATATCGTTTTACATTTTCTTCAGATGTTGAGTTTGAAATTTTGTTCCCAGGCTTATTAGTCATTTGTATTTAATATTCTGTAAATAGCTGTTCATGTCCTTGACCTATTTTTCCCTCAGGATATATACACACACCTATTTCCTTAATGACTTCTCAGCTTTCTTTGCATATTAAGGATATTAGTCCTCTACTATACAATGCAGGTGGTCTTCCCAATTACCGGTAATCATTTGCACAGAGATCTTTCTTATTAAGTTCTTCCATACTGACTAGTGGTTCCACACCAAAGCTTAGAGGAAAAGAAAAGGCTGTTTGAGGATCAAATTCCCAGCAGTCCATTCCTCAGGCCTCACTCATCCAGCAAGATAAAAAAAAAGATTCAAAAACCACTCAGGGGAAGCATAATATTTGCATCCTTCAAGGGATTCCCCCAAAAAACATTGTTTCTCTTAGCTATACTTTGGTTATGTAATAAGAAGTAGTTAAAACAAGATTATGCTCACTGTCAGGTACTGGATACTGGAGGCGCATGCAGGCCATTGGGTCAATTATAGACCTTAGCAGACACCTGAACTAGGAAAAAGGTTCATACTTCCTGCCTTCCAACCTCACCGGTTTTTGTTGTTTCGTTTCTTGTTTTTTTTGGTTCTTCCTGCTCAACACATTCTCCCCTGCCATTAGGTCTTTATATCTGTTGTCCCCTCAACCCAGAAGTATTACCCATCCCTCTTTACCATCTACTTGTCCTTCAGATCTTAGCTCAATTGTCACTTCCTGGGGGAGCATTTTTTATTTTCTTCAATTGGTCAAATCTCCCTTTATGTATGCTTTCATAGTACCTCCACCTTTTCACTAGTCACAGTTGGAATTTTGTTTTCATTTGTGAAATCTTTGGATTAATTATTACTTCCCCCATTAGACTGTAAATTCTTTGAGAGCAAAGACTAGGTTTCTTTTGTTCATTACTGTAATCTACATCCTAGCACAATGCCTGTTACCAATAGGTGCTCAGATAATATTTGCTCACTGGATTGAGGCATCTCTTGTATGAATGTATATGTCTCCTCAGACCAATACACTGTACCTTAGAGAATATTTTTAAATCATATTTAATAGGTGCAAATACGTTCAAAAGCCTCGGCGTGATTAAATAACCTTCTGGGTCCATTTGTGCCTCTCTGAGGGGTTTCGATTCACAAGCCCAATTCTCCTCTCACAATTGCTATGCAGCTGCTAAAGGATAAATCTTGTCCTAATATATGATTTGTTTCCTCACTTCCAACCATGAGGATTCACTTTGGCTTTTTATAGTCTTGCTGAAAGCAAAAATGAGGATATGAAACATCTATTGGATAAATAAGACATTGATTGACTTTACATGAAAAGATCAAATATTAGAACAGATATGCTGCATGTTCCAGGCAGAAGTGTGGTCCCAGTCATTAGAGGTCATGCATCTGAAGCTTCTGTCTTCTACTTCTATTGTGTAGTACATCATCTGAAGCACAGGCCCAAAATGATGCTCAGAGGCCATGCTTCATAGTTGAGGTTACACAGGTTAAGCTGTCGCCATCCACAGCAATTTCAAAGCGAGACTTTGTTTGAGTCTGCTCTGGTTTCTGCACAAGAGAAAACTATCACTCAGAAGGGGCTTGTATTAGTTATCTACTGCTGCATAACAAATTGTCCCAAAATTTAGCCAATTAAAACAATAAACATTCATTGTCTTACAGTTTCTGTGCGTCAGGAATCCAAAAGCAGCTTAACTTAGTAGTTGTACCTCAGAATCTCTCATGAGGTTGTAGTCAAGCTGCCAGCCAGAGCTGCAGCCACCTCAAGGCTGGAGAATCTGCTTCCACATTCACTTACATGTTTGTTGGGAGTACTCAGTTCCTCACTGGCCATTTGCAGGAGACCTTAGATCCTTGCCACATGGGCCTCTCCATAGGCTGACTGCTTGTCCTCACAACATGGCCATTAGCTTCCTTGAGAGTAAGTGATCCAAAAGAGATAGAGAAAGAACCCAAGATAGAACTCTTTATAACATAATCTTGGAAGTAACATACCATAATTTCTGCTGTTTTCTATTGGTTATATCAAATAAACTTCATACAGTGTTGGGAGGGAACTACACAAGGGTGTAAATACCAGAGATTCTTGGTGGCCATTTTGGAAGCTGGCTATAAGTCCCTTCTTATCTAGAGCAGGTGGTAAAGTTGGTTCTCTGAAATCACACCATCAAGATGGTGAAGCAGGATTTTTGATGTGTGTGTGAGTGTGTGTATGTGTGTGTGTGTGTGTGTGTGTGTGTGTGCATGTGTGTGCACGTGCACTGGGATTGTGGTGTCACAGCACCAAAGGATGGAGGCATGTACCAGAGCAGTAAAGTTTGCAGCAGAGTATAGTTTATTAGAGCAGAAAGTAACAGCTCTCAAAACGAGAAAGGGTCCTGACTGGAGTGCTCACAGCTAAGGCAAAAGATTCTGTTTTTAAACCTTTTTTTGTATGCCTGGGAAGAAGGCCTGGCTGGCACCTTTTGGCACAATTATCAGATTTACATTGCTGCTTAGCCCGGAGAAGGCGTTTTTTTGAAACTGTCTAATTTCCTTAGAGCTTAATCAGCTTAATCATTGTCTCTGTTCTGAGAGTAGTATGTTAGCTCAAGTCTGGGACTTACAAAGGCAGAGACTGAGGCTTTGGAGATATGTATTTTACCTGAGGATTTCTGTCTTATGTTATGCTAATTAACCTCTTTGAAGATATGCATTCTACCTGGGGAATCCCTGACTTTTTGTTATAGGCTTGAAAAAGAAGCTTTTCCTCCACCCCACCTGAGTTTGTCACTCTGGTGGGTCCTGTGATTTAAACCTGTCAGCTAATAAAATTATTTCCCTAGCTCTGTATGGTTTCTGTCCTGATTCCCTCTACCATGGCAATTTCCATGACTGTCTATAATTTTCCTATCTCAATGGGAAGAAATGGCAAAATTCACTAATAAGCGTTAAAAAAATTCAAATGATTAAATTTAAAGATCTAATTGGTTTTGTGAAGCAATTCATGAATTGGGTAGATTCCCATCTAGCAACCAAAAGGGCTCTCCCAGGGGTTGTACAAAATGGAAGATTTTTATAGAAAAGAAGGGTTGGGCATGAAGCTAGTAACAATAGAAAAGAATTCTCTTTCGACCAGGAAATCTTGTTTTGGGAGTAAGGGAATGACAAGGGTTTTTTATCTTGCCATTTTAGATTGCCACTTTTTTCTATGGAGGATAGAGAGGGTCCATGTGATAGATTACTCATTAGTGTTGATCAGAAAATTCCACACAAGTCAAGATTATATTTCTGGGAGGGGTTAAAATAGTAATTATGTCAGATATTAAATCTAGGTTTGGTGTCATGGGCTCGAGCGCAAGTGACACCATTTTAGGCCTATGGTTTTTCTCTTTAACTTCTGGCATCCAGCAACGTCTAGAGTTAGATACTATGTCATTGAAAACTTGGTTCACATCCTGTAATCTGATAATGCATGTGATATACAAAAGAAGAGATGTTTAAGTGACTAGCTGTGGTATTACATCCAATGATACAATAGAAAATTGCTTTATTAGTTTTCCTGAATACAAAGGCAGGCTTACCTTGGCAGAGAACAGGATGGACATGCGAAGGGACAAAGACATAGTTGGTATGTGTGTATGCATATGTCTACACGCACACATATATGTGCTAAACATTTGAAACACATCTCATGGAATACTGTCTCAGATCTGACATTTGAACCAAGGTTTTGTGGAGGCTGAAAAAATATAACTTTCCTTCCACTTTCTAAGTTCTAGTTGGGTTAATAATCAAATTAACAAAGTTTATTACATATGCACATACAGGGGGTGTCAGATATGAAACATGAAATATATTGGGCAGTTGAGGTTTATATGCCATTCTGGACAAAGGGAAAGGGTACAGGGGCCTGGGATTTCAGAGAGAAAGTAGATCATTCACGAGTAGGAGAAAGAGGAAACATGGTAAGCTAATTCTTGCTGGGAAACCCAGAAACAATGGGACACAGAAGGAAGTTCAATGAATAAGCTTTGCTAGATTTCTTCCTGTCTGCCACATTTAGTTTATATGTGCTAAGGTGATACTGTTGCAGTCTCAAGGCTCATGTGTTCAGCACATCAAATGTTTAATATTCAAAAGATCAGAGTTTGGAGTAAGGAAAAGTTTTAGTTATCAAATGGTGCTATAATGAGAAGATGGGAGATTTCTAGATTTCTCAACTTTATCTTAAAGACTGTCCCAAATTCCAGCGCCCTATATATCCAGGCAAGGGAGCAGGGGTGGGGCAAGAGGTGGGATCCAAGGAAGGGGTGGGAGGAATCTCCAAATCTCTTTGTTCCCAGTCTGTCAGACCAGAAGTTATTCAAGTTTCAGGCAGAACTCCTTCAGTCAATTAACATACCTATAGAAATGCAGGCTGAACCACTGTCAGGGAGAAAAGCAGAAGCATTCCACCCTGTTACAATGCTTCTTTCCCTTAAGCAGGTTTTTCTATATGAATTCCTTTAGGCAGGAATGTTGCCAGTAAGCGTGTTCTAGATGTACAGCACAGAAAAATGCAAGGATGCACTGAATAAGCCAAGCAAGCAGCAGATTTATTAAAAGGAGGACAGTACTCTCAAGAAGGTGAGCACAGGCAGGCCCAGAGAAGAGAAGATGCCCTGAAGAACAAAGAGACTTGGGATTTATTTCACTAAAAATAAAGGCGTGAAATATTCAAGACTTAGGGGTAGTGCAATAGGCATTCCTAGGTGGGTCCTCGCTGACCACTCCTTCCTGTTGGGAGGAGGGATTTTTGTACTTATTTGGCTATTATTGAAACTGCCATGGTGACGCAGGGGATGAAGTTTTTCCTAATCGCAATGCTAATAATATTATAATCCATTATAATTAGATAAAGTTCATCTTGAGGGGCAAGATGGCATCCTGGATCTGCTTTTGGCTACTGAAATTTAGTTCTGGCTGGTTTGGTAGCTGCATTTTTTCTTAAGGATGATCTCATCTCTTCCCTCCTTTGTCTCACATTACCTTCTCCTTCTCTCCTCCCCTTCTTTCCCCGGGGACCCTATTCTTTCTGCCTACCGTACCACAAAGGGGGAGGGTCAAAGGTTCTTTCTGAGTCTTTTGTTTCTTAATAATCAGCTTAAAATCAATATCCCAAAAGGCACATTTTGGGTTGACAAAACATTGGTCTCTTTCAGTCTTCTCTCCCCTAAATCCACTGACATACGTGTAAAACACAACTGCTGTGCCGTTTTATAGTACTTGTATTAACATCCAATTCAATGTAACATAGCCTGAAATGTCCACATAAGTCATAACCAAATACAAATTTAGACAGCTTCCAGACCCTTGTTCATGCTTTTTCTTCTGCTCGAAATTCCATTCCCACTCCCAACTCCAGGACCCTTTTTTCTCTATTGGAATCTTTTTCATATGTTTTCTGTGATTTGCCTAATTTTCCTTAAATCAAAACTAATTATCACGGCTTCTCAGAACTTATTTACACATCTATTGTAGTACTCATGCACCTAAATATAAATCAGACTCCAATAAATGGAGCATTCATTTTGGGACAGGAGGCAGGGCACCTTGTTCCTGTACATGGCCCTGAGCATCCAGCAAGCTCCTGAGTACAGTAAGCTCTTAGAGGGAAAAAAAGGCTGATTCTGAGAACCTGCTGATTAGCAAGCTCCCTGCAGGGAAGAGAATGCAGGGTGGTAAAAATACCATGGTTTTTTAAAAAAAATACACGCATGCGTGCATGTGCGCGCACACACACACACACACACACACACTTGCACTTACAGTAACCAAATATACAATGAATCACAATAATCATGCCATGTGACACAAATCATACTTGTTTCACATTTGTCAATATCAGAAAATTATTTTCCAACACAAGATTAGATACAGTGCTCTGAGTACCTAATATAAAAAAGAAAACTCAGGATTTGTTTTTGATGTTTAATATAGCCAATAACTGCTAACTTACAAGAAAAACTTTAAATTATATAAGAATTTCCAGTGGTTGTCCTATAGTAAATGGTAACAAAACACAGCTGTGTTCCAAATCTTTAGTCAGGATAGAACTACGTGAAATAATTTTTTCCCAGATTCAAAATATGATAAATGTCAACAAATTTACTCCACATTACTTAGTTGTAAACATACTATTTTTCTATTCCATATAATTTCTCCTCTGGCTTGCTACCAGCTGAAATCCTGACCCTCTATAAGTAGTAGAATAAGAACACAATAAGAAGGTAGGATTTTTAGCAATTTATATTGCAAGCCCTGGCAATGTTTACCTATTTGTGTTATCTAGAGGAT
Source organism: Hipposideros armiger (assembly GCF_001890085.2). NCBI lineage: Eukaryota > Metazoa > Chordata > Mammalia > Chiroptera > Hipposideridae > Hipposideros > Hipposideros armiger. The sequence continues at coordinate 3,497,663 of NW_017731357.1, read as the reverse complement.
TGCTATTTATAGTTCCCGATGTTCTGCAAAACAAAAAGGGTAAATTAGCTCTCTTCTTCCCAGGGCTTTGGAAACAATGGAGTTGTGTTTTCATAACAGTCAGGGACTTGGCATCAATAACAGAGACTCTCTTAAGTTGCCATATGGCCCCCCAAGCAGCCATAGGCTTCCAAATGCATGTGTTATGGGTTTTAGTCTAAATCAGAGGAGTCTAAGCATGAGTGACACTAGCACTATACAGAAAGGAACAAAGAAAGCTAAGAAACAAAACAGGGAACTGAAACTACACTAATAAATTGGGTCCAAGATTGAGCCAGTGAATATCAGGCACTAACCATATGTTTAGCAAAAGAGGTAGGGTTCTTATTCTATTTGAAGAAGAATGCAACAAATGAAAAATGTAGATATCAAACAAAAACTTTGGAGATTGTCTCCTAAAACACACACACACACACACACACACACACACACACACACACTCAGGAGCTACAAATCAGCTTGGTGTCAAACAAACAGAACTAAAATCCTAAGAGAGAAGACCAAATTCAAAACAAAAAATACCAGCCAGGCCTGACTTTAAAAACATTACCCCCATATAATTAATAATTCCTTGAACTGTGAGTGAAAATGGGCTCTGTAATAAATCCAACAAGTTCAGTCACCTAAAGTAACTTCACAGGGTGATCTGATCAACCTAGCTGGGCAGGTCATGGTGGGTAGTCATGGCCCAGGCCTGTAAAATGTTTATCTTTGTTTTAAGCATGCCCTGTCCATTGTTCCTGTGTATCTAGGTTAGCACACCATTGAAATGCCAGAACTACTTCCTTTTTCTCAGATCCCTTGGAGGCATAACCGTCCTCAAGGGATTATTTGAGATCTTGCTTCCTGGCATGTCATCAGTTTGGCTCAAATAAACTCTTATATAATTTTGTATAGATTTGGACATTCTTGCATCAACAGAACCTTGAAAAGAGCCATATTTCCCCATGTATAAGACGCACCCTTTTTTGAAAAATTTGAGGTCTAAAAACTGGGTGCGTCTTATACAGTGGTTGTAGTTTTCTTTTTACTTGCATTTCCCGCTTTTTTTTTTTTTGCATTTTTGCCATATTTTACTGTTTTACTTCCATGAAGGGAAGAACACATGTCAAGCTTGTGAAAAGTTGCACAAAGTTTTCGTGACACTGCTCTACAAGAACATCAGTTCCAATGATGGTTCACGAAATTCTGTGCTGGTGATCTTTTTTAAAATTATTTTTATTATGAAATACACATTTTTTAGAATTAGTTTCAGCTGTACAACACAGTGTAATAGTTATACTTTTTACCCCTCGAAGTGACAACCCCCCTCCCCCAATCCACTGCCCCACTTCCCCCCAATATCATACATATCTATTATAAATCCCTTGACTCCACTCTTACACTATACTCCATGTCCCATGACTATATATATATATATATATATATATATATATATATATATATCCAATTTTAGTTGACATACAATATTACACAACATCAGCTTCAGGTGTACAGTGCAGTGATCAAGCCTGTACCCCATCCATGAAGTGGTCTCCCCATTTATTTTCAATACAGGTTCACCAAGATGTAAAGTTGACATTTGTGAGGCTTAAATATGGACATACATGTTTAAAATATGTGTGTGAGGAACTCTTTTCTAGGAAAACTTAAAACACCACACAGTATTCTTGAGTAGACTTTCCTAAAATGCATGACACACACTATCTACACTCATCTCATTTTGTCATCTCTTACTTTTCTAAATGTATAGTGGAATTCTGCAGGAAACTAGGGTGTTTGGGGAGATGGGGCTTTAACTTTTAAGGTTAATGGTAAAAAGCAGTTACATTCTTTTAAAATATTTCACTGAGATTTCAGATCTCAAACTGGACTGATCCAATAACATGGTTTTTGAAATTTTTCTATTTATTTGAAAGCACATGCAAATGACCCCTGCTTTTTTCTTTTTNCATGACTATATATATATATATATATATATATATATATATATATATATCCCGCTTTTTTATGCTTGTTTTTTTTTTGCGCTCATGCAACCACTGTATAAGACACACCCACTTTTTAGACCTCAAATTTTTCGAAAAAGGGTGCATCTTATACATGGGGAAATATGGTAACCCTGAACTAGAGATGGACTCTAAACCAATTAAAATTCCTGAAGAATTTAAATCCAAAATTATTAGTTGATGACAATCAAAGCTAATTATGAGAATACACCAAAAGATCTAACTAGGGAGTGTTGTTGAATTATATTGAAGAGAATCAGAATATGCCATCCTGAAATATGCCACTTTGGAATAAGAATTATTTTGAGCTAAAGGCAACTGAGGAACAGCAGATGCAGGAAAGTTCTAAAAACATGGCATAAAATTTCCTTTGTTAAAGGACATTTACATTTATAAAGGAAATTCCTATTTGTAAAGTTGTTCTCTTCTCCTTATTTCCCTGGATACAATTTTTATCCCATGAGATAACTTGAGTCTGCATAATAAACTTAATTAAACAACCTATTTACTGTATGCTTCTTAGTCACCTTCCCATAACCTATTCTTTCCCATACCTCAGAAGCTCAACCTCCTTTCTCCAAACTGTGTTAAAATGGTAAGTAAGCCTTGTGGGCTAGCCACCACTTTTTGTTTACACTCCTCTTCTGCAAAGGTCTAATATACATGTAAAAATATTTTCTTCTCCTGTTAATCTGTATATTGTCAATTTAATTTATAGGATCTTATTTACTGAACCTAAGAGGATAGAAGAAAAAATTTCTTCCTCCCTTACAGTACCATGTGAAAAAATATTAGAATACAATAAAATAAATTAAAATTAAAGATAGCAATGTTATCTCCCTGTACTTATTATGTAGAATATTTCTTGTGCCAGGGTCATGGTATTGTGGAACCGAAGAATGGAGACACAACCAGAGAGGTAAAGTTGCAGAAAGGAGTTTATTAGAAGTAAAAATACATTTCAAAGAAGCAGAAGTGGGAGAAAAAGTACAGAATGGCTCAAGGGCCATTATTAGAAAAGAAAGTATATTCCAAAAGGTTTGGAGCAGGCCCCGAGCAGAGGTAAGACTCAAAAGGCTCAAAAGACGTTGACTGGCCAGGATTTGGAGATTTTATCCCTTCTTCCTCTAGAATGGGCTGTTTCTCTCTAGGTGTGGGACCAACTGATTGATCTCATCTCTTTAGAAAAGGAGTTTATTAGAAAAAAAGACAAGTTTTGGGTGGAAAGGGGAGGTCTTTTGGGCGGTGCATTCTGTGGGCCATGTAGGAATGCAGAGACCCAATGCCTGCCTCTAAATGCCTGCCTTGTTTTCCCTTGAGAGATGTGATCCCCATAAAATCTCTATGGGAAGTTGAGGGACAGGAGGTCTCTTCTTCTCTATCTGCTTCCTGCTGGGCAGGGGCGTAGAGCTGTCCCTGCCTATTGGGGGATACATGGAACTCTCACCCTAGCTGATCTCAGATGAGAGGAAGGGGTCTCGAGATCCATCTGGAAGACCACATTGGTTTCTTTGGTTGGGATTGGCAATCTTGCTGGGGTACCCTCTGTATCTCTAAGTCCCCTGAATGAGGAAAAATAGAATTTAATTAATAAATTTCTTAATGAGCAGAGCTCAAAGCTATTGATGTAGGGTGGCTACTGGTTTGGAAAGAACATTAGCCATTAATGTTTACAATCAACAAGTATACTGGCCTGGGGAAATGTTAAAACCTATTCACTCTCTGGGATGGGATTATCCAAGATTTAGGTCCAGAATGGCTTGGGGACTATTGGAAAGTCACAGGCTTTAAGTAGTTATCTAAAGCCAGGTGGGTGAGAGATATTCTGTGATTCAGTCTAGGGGCAATCTTTAGTCTAGGATTTAGAAACTGATTAAAAGAGTAATCAAAGCCAGGGGCTGAGAAATTAGGGAGGAGGAGACTTAAAAGTTGTTCAATGGGGGCTACTTGCTTGGCCCATATCACTTAAAGTTTGCATTGTTGTACCCTACCACTACAAAACATAATAAACCTTCAAGAACCCAACACCTTGATTCAAAGGTCATGTAAAAATAACAAGAAAGTTTTAGTGGAAGGCTAATATGACCATGTGGATCTCTTGAAAAATCACCTACAAAATTCCAGCCTCCTTAATACTGGTTAGATTCTAACATGTTTCTTGGGCCTGTGACCCAGCCTTCCATTTCTTCATCTTTGATCTACCAAAACTACTTCTTTCTCTACTTTTATTTCTATCCATTTCAACTCTTCATACTTATGTCCACTCATCTTTTGCAGGACTCTCTACTATTCCTTTTTCCTGTGTCTTTGTGGATCAAATTCCAATGCATCCTTATATTTTTCTACAATACCCCTTAACTAGAAATCATAGTCACCAAGTAAATGTCTCCCTGATAAGCCACCTCATCTCTCACAGCAAAGAGATATCAACAAAAAAATGGTTCCATGTTATTTTGTTCTCTTCTTGCTTAATAATCCTTTCTCATTTGAAACACATCTTGTTCCATATTATCTTCTTCTCATCTGTATTTCCAGTTTGTGGGCTTCCAAGTCTTTGTCGCTGATGAGTCTATCACAAAAATCAGCTAAGAAGAGTATCCAGATGGATGTTTAACACCTTAATCTCACTGTCCCTTGAACCCTATAATGCCAACAGCCTGCATAGTAACTCTATCTTGAACCCCATTCTGTTCAAATCTTGACTCTGATTCCCACCCTCAGCATATAACCTCAGCTCCTCCTTTACTGAAATAAAATGAGGTGATTTTTTCCTTTTCTTTTCTCTCAGAAGATAAAATATTTCACAGTCTCCTTTTATAGATGTTCCCATTTGCATGTACTCTCAATTCCAGGTCTTAGATATCTTTATCATACATACCTTTGTCCTTACTTGCATCTTTAATCCAGCACCTTAGACTGCTTAGCCACACTACCACTGCCATTACTTGCATCTTTAACCTCTCCTTGACTTGATCACTCAAGTCTTTCTACCTCTATGCTCACATCAAATTTCTCTAAAATCATTGCCTGAGGTTTGCTACCACACTAAGTTTCTGATCTCTGTTTTCTTTCCTTGCTAAACTCCTTAGAGAAAAATCTAATTCTTCCACTGTCTTAATGCCTTCTATTCTTTAATCTTTCACAATCTAAGTATTACTCCTATCTCCTTTCTAAAACTACTCACTTGGTTGTCACAATGGTCCCCATAGAGATGAAATCCAATGATCCTTTCTGACTCTTTTCCTTAAATCTGTAGAATTTGATTGAGTCAGCTACCTTGAATTTCTCTGAAATTGTTCATGTCCAGTTATCTTTCTATTTTAGTGACCATTTCTTTTCCTCCCTCACTGCTTTACTTTCTTTTTTTTTTTTTTGTAGAGCCTTTCTAAAGTTCTCATTCTCTTGGTATTCCAAGCTTTTGAACACCTCATGCATGTTGATGACACTGAAATCTATAATGTTAGCTACTATTTGTTCCTAAATCTTAAATTGTGATTTAAACACTATTGTCATATAATTTCTTCTGAATATTCCTTCAGTAACTACAGTATAACATAATTAGAATAGAACTTATAGAAGGAGTATTTCTGTTTCTGGCCATAAAGGATTAGCTGATCTCAAACTATACCTCCTAATGAAAATGAGTATAGAAACTATTGTATACAAAAATAATTGTTTGAAGACATTGAAGAGTCAGAAGTCAAAGGACCAGGATCCCAGAGAGAAGTAAAGTACATTGAGATGCAGCTGACAACATGCATGCCATCCTCCCTTGAGGCAATTTTAAATCACATGAAGCATGATTCTGGGGAACCAAGAAGAAAGCAAATGCTAAGAGTATGAAATCCAGATTTCAAAGCCCACCATGAATAAGTTGCTCTGGTAAACATACCGCAATTTAGTTCATGATCTAGAATGGCAATACTCTAAAAATAAGAGCATTGTGAAAATAAAGCATTTTCAGTTAGAACAAGGTGATTCCCCTAACTACATATTTTATTAGAATAAAATTAAATCTTCCCTGGAGGAAAATAATGTTATTCTGAGCCTCTACAAATTTTCATATAAAATATCTCATATTTAATCAAAAATTAAAATCATGGCATGAAACAGAACCGAATAACCAAAAATCAATAGAAATAAAGACAATTAGCACCACAGGTAACATAGAAATTGGACTTATCAGACATGAACTTTAAAAATTTATAAATATAATTAAGTCATTCAAGAAAATAGATTTTTAAAAAATAGAAATTTCTCCCCAGAGAACTAGAATTTATGAAAACAGAATCAGATGACAATTGTAGACTGGAAAGTATATAACATGAAATTAAACATGGGCTGAGTGTTATCAACAGCACATTAGCACAACAGAAGAATGGAATAGTGAATGGTAAGTTAGTTGGTGGGAAATATACACATTGGAATACAGAAAGAAAAATAAGAAAAGATAAAAGAGTGTAAGAAATATATGGAACATGGGAAAAGGTCTATCATGTGTATAATTTATATTTCTGGCAAGACTCAAAAGATAGATGGGGTAGAAATAGTATTTGAAGAGATGCAAGTCTGCAAGTTTCTCAAACTATATTATCAACAAGCTCCATAAATCCAAACTACGTAATTATATATAGGCATAAAATCATTAAAGTTTGACAACAAAAGAGAAACATTTAAAAGTATACAGACAAAAATGACATATTACCTCCAAAGGAACAACAATATGACTATATGACTAATAGTAAAATTATCAAGAGATACAATGGAACACAGAAAATGGTGGACAAATATATTTGAAATGCTGAAATAAAAGAACTATGAGCTTATAACTGAGAAAAAATATCCTTTAAAAATAAAGAGGAAATGCATACATTTTCAAGCAAAGAGAACCTGAATGGATTAATTAAATAAAGACCATAGGAAGAAGGAAAAAGAAAGAAGAAAGTTATCTGAGTTGGAATCATGGTAATGCAAATAGGCATAAACAGCCACTAGAAAGGGTAAATATGAGCATAAATTGTTTAAAACAATAATACAAATACAAAACAAAACAACATGATGCAAAACCCATAGATTTGCTACATATGGATAATTAAAATACATAACAACAATAAGCCAAAAGCAGAATGGGGGTAAATGGAGTTAAAATGTTTTAAGATCTTTGCATTGCCCAGAGAGTGATAAAAGATCTAACTTAGGTTAAAAGTAAATAACTCAAGAGTGCATTTGTACTATCTAGGGTAAAATTTAAAAAAAAAGAAAAGTTAACAGTGAAAATGAAATATTAAAAAAAAATACTTGAGGGCCGGCCGAGTGGCGCAATGGTTAAGAACTGGTTTGGGATGCCAGAGGGCCCCGGTTCGGATCCCACATATGAGTGCCAGTGACACTGCCCTCCAAAGCTAAGATGCTAAACAACAGCTCAACCTGGAGCTGGGCTGCCGTGAATCGCTGGCCATGGCATAGGCTGCAGTCTCTGTAGCCGTGGGTTGCCATGGGCTACCGTGTGTAGCCAGCAGCCAGCGTGAGCGGCCAGCAGCCGCTGTGAGCGGCCATTCAGAAGCCGGCAACTGATCTGCCTCACCCGAGAAGAGCGCAATGATGGTGCCAACTTGAGCCAGTGAAGCAACGTCCTCCACAACTAGACTGAAGAACAAAATGACAGTAACTTGTCTCTTCCCCTTCCCCCAATTCCCCAGCGCTGTTCCCATTCCCCCAATTCCCCAATAAAAAAAATCTTAAAAAAAAAACTTGATTAACCCCTCAAAAAGAGAAAACGTGTCAAGAGCAAGGAACAAAGAAGGGAGAAGTAAAATAGGAAATATTATATTTAAATATAAATATATCACTACTCTAAATAAAATTAGACCAAAGACTCGAATTTGAAGATGAAAATGGTCAGACTAAATTTGAAAAGTGCTTACAAACACAAAAACTCTTTGCTGCTTACAAGAGGCATGCCACTTGTTTTATTAGAGAGTCCACTTCATGGACGGTGTAGATGCCTGACCACTGCAGGGTACACCTGAGGCTGAAGCTGAATAATAATGAATGTCAACTATAACTTAATGTATATATAGTCACAGGATGTGGAGTACAGCATAGGGAATAGAGTCAATGTTATTATAACAGCTATATACGATGTCAGGGGGGTAGTAGATTGGAGGAGGGGTTTATCACTTTGTGAGGTATGGAAATGTCTAACTATTACATTGTTTTGTACACCTGAAACTAAAAAAAAAAAGAGGCATGTCTAAAATAGAAGTGTATTAAAAGTTTTAAAGAAAAACGATGGCAAAATTTATACTGAAATATTACTAGAGATAAAGAGAAATAATTCAAGTTTGGAAAACTAAGCACAATAGAATATAACAATCAAAATATGTATAGCCTAATAATTTAGCCCCAAAATATATAAAGCAAGTACTGATAAACCCACAAGGAATAATAAATAATCTGAAAACAATTGAAGATTTCAGCATACCTCTTTCAGTGGATAGAGCTAGCAAAGTAAAATCAGTAAGGTTATAGGAGTTTTGAACAGTGTAATTAACAAGCTCAACTTAATTGACATATATAGATATAGAATATCTACAAAAAACCCACAGCTAACATCATACATAATGGTGAGGGGTTGTCAGTTTTCCCCTTAAGATCATGAACAAGGCAAGGATATGCCTTCCCACCATTTCTATTTAAAATTGTACTGGAAATTCTAGCCAGGAATTAGCCAAGAAAAAGATAATAATAATAATAAATACCCATATTAGACAGAAAGTAAGCTAAATCTATTCACAGATGACATGATCTTGTATAAAGAGAACCTGAAGGAATACACATACACACACACACAAATACCGTTAGAGCTAATAAAATGTTTAGCAAGGTTACAGGATAAAATAGCCCATATAAAAATCCATTGTTCACTACCCAGAGCCAGTTCTCTTTCCATCACCATATATTTGGTCCCCTTTACTCTCACACACAATGTGATATTTTAATAAAAATTTTTAAAAATCAATTGTGTTTGCATATACTAGCAATGAACAATCCAAAAAAGAAGCTGCAAGTAATTTAAACATCATTGCAAACATCATTTCAATTAATTTAAGAGACTTAACGAAATGAGAAACACCCATATTCAAGGATTAGAAAACTTAATATTGTTGAGATTACAATATTCCCCAAATTGATTTACTTTTTCAATGCACTGTTAAAATCCCAAAGGCCATTTTTTTTGCAATAATTGACAAGTTGATCCTACAAGATATATGGCAATGCAAGAAACCAAAAAAGCCAAAACAATCTTGAAAAGAACAAAGTCAGAGGACTCAGGCTTTGTGATTTTAAAACTTACTACAAAGGTACAGTGTCAAGGCAGTATGGTACTCTCCAATGGATAGACACATAGATCAATGGAATAGAACTGAGAGTCCAGAAATAAACTCACACAATTATGGTCAATTGAACTTTGACCATGGTGTCAAGACAATTCAATGGGGAAAACAGTCTTTTCTATAAATGCTGCTAGTAAACTGGATATCCACATGCAAAGGAATAAAGTTCAACTCCTACCTTATGCCGTTAAGTAAAACAAACTCAAAATATATAAAGATTTAATTGTAAGAACACAAACTATAAAATTCTTAGAAGAAAATATAGATGTAAATCTCCATGACTTTGGATCAGGCAATGGTTTCTTAGAGATGAAACCAAAACCACAAGTAACAACAACAACAACAACAAAATAGGTAAGTTGGACTTCATGAAAGTAATTCTTGTGCCTTAAATGATTCTATCAAGAAAGTGAAAAGACAAGCAAGAAAATGGGAGAAAATATTTTCCAATCATATATCTGGTAAAGACTTATATCCAGAATATATAAAGAACTCTTACAACTAAAACCAACAAAGAAACAAACAAAAACCCAGAATTATCCAATTTAAAAATCAGCAAAAGATTAGAATGAATATTTCTCTAAAGGAGATAGGTAGATGGCCAATAAGTACATGAAAAAATGTTTAACATCATTAATCATTACAGAAATGCAAATCAAGCCACAATAAAATACCACTTCACATATACTAAGATGGTTCCAATCAAAATGACAGACAATAACATGTATTGACGAGGATGTGGAGAAATTGGAACCCTCCTGCATTGCTGCTGAGAATGTAAAATGATGCAGCTGTTTTGGAATTGATAACGTATGTCCATACAAAAACTTGTACATTAATGTTAATAGAAGCATTATTCATAATAGCCAAAAAGTGCCTATTAATTGATGAATGGTTAAACAAAATACAGTATATCCATACTATAATATTATCCAGCCATAAAAAGCAGCACAGCACTGATACATGATAAAACACAAACTGAAAATATTATTCTAAGTGAAAGAAGTCAGACAAAAGGTACATATTATGTAATCCCATTTATATGAAATATACAGAATAGACAAATCCGTGGAGACAGAAAGTAGAATAGATTTTTTTCAGAGGCTGCAGGGGAAGAGGAATGAGGGGTGACTGCTAATGATTTCAGGGTTTCCTTTTGTGGTGATGAAAATACTCTGGAATTGGATAGTGCTGATGGCTGCTCAACTTTGGGAATATACTAGAAACCATTCAATCATATCATTTAAAAGAAGAAATTTATGGTATGTTAATTAGATCTCAAAAAAACAACCCCTATTTTTTGCGAAGAATGTGAATTCATAATTTAAAGCTTCCAATAGCCTTGATGGCTTCTCCAGTAAATTATCTTTAGTGTTTTAGAAAAAAAAATAAAGTATTTCAAGAGAAACGAAAAACTCTCTTCCAGAAACTAGAAAAAAACAAACAAACAAAACACCTCCAAGTGTTTTTGTGAGGTCAGCATAACTTTAATACCAAAACCTGTAGGTGCATTATTTAAAAAGTTAATTTACAGGCAAAACTCTGTTTTTGAATAGAGATAAAGAAACTAAACAAAACATCTTCAATTAATATTCATCAACATATAAAAAGGAAAAATGTCACAAATAAGTTAATTTCAGGAATGCGCACACCTGTTTTCACATTCAAAAATCAATCGATACAATTCATCCTATTAACAAGAAATAAAGAGAAAAAAACTATATGAGTATCTCAATGGATGTAGAAAAATCATTTGATAGAATTTAACATCCAAAGTAATATATAGGAATATTCTTAATGTGTTATAAGGTTACCATACAAAAGCAAATAAAACACCCAAACAAAAAACCAAATTATTCAGCAAACAACATAATTAATAATGAATTATTGAATGCATTCTCCCTAAGAGTGGGAATGAGACAAGCTTACATGCTAAGACTAATTCTAACATGTACTAGAGATGCTCATTAGTGAAATAAGCAAATTTTAAAAAGTAAGAAATGTAGCAGAGTTATAAAGGAAGAAACAAAGTTGTCATTATTCACAGACAACATGATTGTGCTGTTGTAGTGCACTTTGGAAAAATAGTTTGAGTCAATGGTATACTCATACGGTAAACAATTCTGGTCCCCAACTTCACAGCATAGATAAAATTTAATTCCATATAGACCTTATATAGAAATGTAAAACTTGCAAAAGCAAATGAGAATATCTTCAATGCCTTTGAGGCAGAAAAATATATTTAACAGGATTCCAAAAAGCACAACCCATAAAAAATTAATAAATTGAATTTTATTTAAACTAAGAACTTCTGTTCAACAGAAGACACTACTAAGAGATCATGCCACAGGAAACAAAAGAAGAAGACAAGCAAATAAAGAAACAAAAACTCATAGACACAGTCAACAGTTTAGTGGTAACCAGAGGGCAAAGGGGGAGGGAAAATGGTAGAAGAGGGTAAAGGGGGTCAAATGTATGGTGATGTATTAAATAAATGTACATTTGAAACCTATGTTGTTTTGTTGACCATTATCACCCCAATACATTTTAATTAAAAAAAATCAAGCCACAGGAGATTTATCTAGTCAACAAAAAACTCTTATTGAGAATATGTAAAGAATTTCACAAATTAATAAGAAAATGCAGATAGCCCAATTAAAAATAAATGAGCAAAAGGCTACAAATACAAAGGCACTTTGTAAAAGATGATATTGAAATGGCCCATAGGCAACCTCATGGTGCATGAGGGAAATACAAACTAAAACCACACTTAGGTATTACTACATAATCACTAGAATAGCTATAAGAATAGACTGACAATACCAAGTTTTGACAAGGTTATGGAGAAACTGAAACTCTCATGAAGTGTTAGTGGGAGTATAAATTGGTATCACCTCTTTGAAAAGCTTTTTGGTGGTATCTACTAAAGCAGAACACCTGCACACCCAGTAACTGAACTCAATAGAAATGTGTACCTATGTATACCAAGAGTCACATACAAGAGCCTTCGTAGTGACATTATTTGTAATAGCTAAATATTGAAAACAACACAATTCTCTATCCATCAACTGTAGATTGGATAAATAAATTGTAATATAGGAATAAAACAGAATGAACCACTACTATGTAGAACACCATGAATGAATCTTACAAACATAAAACACTGAGCAAAGATGCCAACACTAAAGAATATATATTATATTTCTTTAGGCGTGTGATGAAGCCAGTTTATATCAGCTTGTGAGAGCTGATTGTGTGCATTTCTTCCCAACTCCACATTTAGTGATATCTTTTTTGTAGCTTAAAATTACCCATGGTGGGAGTATTTACTTGACAGAAATTGTCAAATATTACAAATGAGGGCTCCTCCCTCCCCCACCCCTGAGAGCTATTATAGTTGTTAGATATTACTCCAAAATAGGTATGACTATTTTACAATGAGATAATAGAGCTTACTTAGGCGAGAAGAGTAATTACACAGAGAGAGCATTATGGAGGTTTCTGTGGTGCTGGTAAAGTTTTATTTTATATTTTGATATAATTGTTACACAGGTGTATTCATTTCATGAAACTCATTATACGTATAAAATTAGTACATTTCACTGTATGTATAATAGAATATTTTTTAAAGTAAGCACATTAAATTTCACAATGCAGGGCCAGCCAAGTGGCTCATTGGTTAAGAGTTGGCTTGGTACACCATCTCTGAGCAGCAAGGCCCCAGTTCGGATCCCACATTAGGGCCAGTGACGCTGCGTCCTCTACAGCTAAGATGGTGAACAACAGCTTGACCTGGAGCTGGGCTGCTGTGAGTCGCCAGGGATGGCGTAGGGTGCAGTGGGGCTGGCCGGCAGCAGGCGTGAGCTTTTGTGAGCTGCCAAGAGCTGCTGTGAGTGGCCGTCCATTGGCCGGTGAATAACTGCCTCACCCAGGAAGAGCGCAATGATAATACCAACATGGGCCAGTGAAGTGACATCCTGGACAACTAGACTGAAGAACAAAAGGACAGCAACTTGTCTGTTCCCCTTCCCTGATTCTCCAACGCTGTTCCCCTCCCCCAATTCCCCCAAAAATCTTTAAAATAAATAAATAATAAATAAATAAATAAATGAATTTCTCAATGCAAATATTCTGATATTTCATATTTCTTTAATGCCTTTACTATCATTTCAGTACTTCTGGAATTAAAACCTTAGGAATTTTCTACTTTTTATCCGCCCTTTCCTTCTTAACCCCAATCCTAACAATCATTTGCTAAATGCTATTATTCCTGTCTCTGAATTTCTTTTTTATATCTCTCTCATCATTCCCTTTTCCACTTCTAAAACACTGGTATGAGGTTACATGATTTTGTGCATAGGCTGTCACAATCATTTTTAAAACCATTTCCTTGCCGATACTCTTCTCTCTTGACCTTTATCCTACTCACTGTTGCCAGGTCATTCTATCTATCACTCACCTCATCAAAAAAATATATGTCCACATGAAATGGTGAAAATAGGTAAATATCAGCTATTTTGTGTGATTTTCAAGCTTTATCTCTCAATATTCTGTTATCCAACCAACATTACATCTAACTATTGGGTTGTCAGAAAAGTCATGACATATTTTTTCTATGTTTTTCATTGCAAAAATGCATCATGACTTTTCCGATAACCTAATACATTTGTTGCTATTCCCTGAATATATCCTTTGGTTTTTCATGTCTTCAAAAATGTTTTTCTTCCATGTAGCACACCTTTCTTCCAGCTTCATCTATAAAAACTTTGACTAACCTTCAAAACACAACTAATTTATTTGATCAAGAACATGGTCACAGCACCTAGTATGTGCTCAATAAATACTGAGTTGATTTTCTCACAAATAATAAGCCACAGGACTCTACTCTCTCTTCCTGGAAAAAAAATCCTTTACGGCATACGTGGAGCTGGAATTCTCCAGTGAGTTTAATGGTTCAAGTTTTATTTGACAGCTTTGGTAAGGCAGGTGATAGAGGATAAGCTTGTGGCATTAGAGAGTGAAGTACTCATTATATTTCATAGTATGTGGAACAACTCAGAATTACAGCCAGATGGCATAAAGTTTTTCCATCTGGATGAGAACCATTATAAGAAACTAACAAAGTTATAAAGTTAGAAAGGATCCAAGAAGGATTTAAGTGATATACACACTATTCACTCACAAATATGTGAATCCCAAAGAACCATGGCTCTTAAAAATGAGGAAAACTTTTCCAGAGGACATTTATCAGAGAATACCAGCAAAGTAAACATCAGACACAACAGATTTAACAAAGTACTGACCTACTCATATAACTCAATGGCACAAGATAACAATATTTAACTTGGAATAATGTTCAAAGACATTTTTGATTTTGTTCATCACAAATCATTGCTCATCTCCAAGGAGAGAAACACAGATGTCCAGCCATTAGCATAATAGAAGAATTGCTTCAAGATTCATATAACATTGGTGATTTTTTAAAATTCTATTCAGCCTAACATTTCAAGTTGGAGTAGGGCCAAAGGATCATTGGCTAGCATCACATTTTTATTTATATATATTTTACTTTTTAGAATGAAAGTTTTTAAACCTGTAAGAAAGTCAAAAGATTAATACAATAAGGAGCTATATATATTTCACCTAGATTCACCAATTATTAAAATTTTGCACTTTCTTTTATTAACACTAAACTTTGCTATCAATGGAAAACAAAAAACAAAACATAAACTTAAAAATAGTTATAATTATGTGTCAATGAAATGACAATGTAAACAACTGTGGAATTTTCTGAAGACACATGATCATCAGTGATCCATGTCAAAGAATGGTGTTGAGCATGTACATTTTTTAAACTACTCTGTAAACTGTCAGGTTTAAAAATACAACTTAGGGTATGTGCTGATTTCTTCCTCCAGCTCAGTACAGATTCATACACAATTAATGGTACTGCACAGTGGGAAACAAATGAAATGAACAACAATCAAAACCACACCACAATTATTTATTTATACTTCATATTGTCCCACAAAGGAATTAAGTTTCCTTTCAAAAATACATGCTGTACAAAAGGGTACAAATGAACACTTGAGGGGGTTGGTATGATAGGAAAAAAACAGAGGTGATATTGGAATTGCAGAGCATAGGGTCTTATAAAGTTTGACTGTTTGCTTTCTAGAGGCTAAGTGAAAAGGAAACATGATAATAAACATGACTCATGGAGCCCATATGATAGAAAAAGTGAAGTTTTTCCTAGGCAACCTGCTTGTTTCTTATTGGGTTGTCGGAAAAGTCATGACATATTTTTTCTGTTTTTCAAAGGCCATTTATTTATATAAAGAACAAAGATCAATCAACGATGTATTGCCCATTTTGTTCTGTAAACTTTTGCCATCTTTCAGTGAGCTTCATAATTCCTCGTTCATAGAAGGTCCTGTCTTTATTTGCGAAAAACTGAACAAGGTGCTGATTTACAGCGTCATCTGAATTGAACGTTATACAATGCAGGGAGTTTTGAAGAGAGCAAAACAAGTGGAAGTCTGACAGCGCTAGGTCAGGTGAGTATGGCGGGTGTGGCAACACATCCCATCCAAGCTCCAATAATTTTTGACGGGTGATCAAAATTGTGTGTGGTCTCCCATTGCTGCGATGGGACATAACTCCTTTACAATCAAGAAGCTCTGGGCGTTTCTGGATGATGGATTCATTCAAACTGTCCAATTGCTGACAGTATACATTTGGATTGATTTCTTGGTTCCTTGGTAGGAGCTCAAAAAACACCACACCTTTAAAATTCCACCACACTGCGAGCATAATCTTCCTCTGATGAATGTATGCTTTCGATGTCATTTGAGGTGAATCATGACGTTGGGACCAAGACCATTTGCACACCACATTGTTGTAAACAATCCACTTCTCATCACCAGTTATCAGTTGCTTCAAAAAAGGATCGTTTTCCTCATGATTAATGAGCATATTGCAGATGTTTATATGCGCCGTCAAATGAACTTTTGATTTCATGCAGAACCCAAATATCGAGCTTGCTTACGTATACCAGCTTCTTCAGGTGGTTGTGAATGCTTGAATGATGGATGATCAATGTTTCTGCAATCTCTTGTGTCATGTAATGTGGGTTTGACTCAATCAATGCATTTATTTTGTTGTCATCAACCTCGGTGGGCCTCCCTGACCGAGGAGCGTCATTGAGATCAAAATCACCAGCATGGAATTTCGTGAACCATTGTTGGCACTGACGTTCTTGTAGAGCATATGCAACTATTCACAAGCTTGATGTATGTTCTTCCCTTTATGGAAGTAAAACAATAAAATATGGACAAAATGCACAGTTTGTTCTTCCATCTTCAACTTGTTGTAAAATCTCCAAAACTCAACCCAATCGCTCAATTTTTTTAGAATGAAACTAGAACTGTCAGCTGTCGAATGACATGGCAATAACATAGATGCGAATGACGCTACTACTTCCAAAAATGAACTAGTGCTATCTGTAGCAAACATGCATCATGACTTTTCCAACAATCCAATATATGTGAATCTGAAAGCAGTTTCTTCTGTGGGTCCTGATAAAGAGGATACTGTGGGAGCAGTGGATGAAGTTCCTGACCATACTCTGAGTTAAGATATGACAGTGAGTTTCATGTGGTTTTTGCCAATTCCCTCAGGCTCAGTCAACGGCCTACTGCCCAAGCATAATTCAGTAAAAGCAATTCCTTTACTGAATGGTTATTAGGCACTAAAGAAAGCAACCCAATCTCCAGCTCTAATAATCATACAGCCTGACTCTAAGGCAACATTTAGAAAAATCCAGAGCAGACACATATACAAGGGTATCTGGATGGATTGGGCTGCAGAGAGAAGGTAGGGGGAGATGGAAAGTTCATGAACGAGGTGCAAAGATTTTCTTGACAAACACATTGATTTTATGTCAAATTTTATGTTAAAACAACCTAACTCTCCGAAGAGATAGAATGCAACAAATGCTACTTAACCCTGTCAGGTAACATATAATCTCCAATTCTCCTCATAAAAACATGTTAAGTAGAATACGTGGCAGGAATTTAGGAAAACATACCTTGCATTTACAATTACTGTATGTATAGTTGTATACAATGGACCAAGCTAAACTTGGAAATATTCCAAAGGAAAATATGACAACCTTATAATCTTTTGTTTTGACCTTCATTATTGAATATGATGGGGCAAAGAGATTCCTGACAATGAATGCAGAAAGCCATAGAGACTACTAAAGCACATTGTTTTCCTCTTTTCTGAAAATATCCTGTACTCTGTGAATATTTTTAATTAGGAGGTTTAGCCTAAAACTATTAGACCTTTACTGAAAATTGGATTTATTACAATGCAAAAGCTATATCTTAAAGAACATTATCACATCAGTTACCATACACATATATTCATTCATTCAATAAATATTTGTGGAATGACTATTATGTGCTAGGAATTATTCTAGGCACTGAGAGTCAGCAGTGAACAAATAGTCAAAACTACTGCCTTATATTCAGGTTAAGACCATAAGCAAATATTGGATTGTCGGAAGTCATGACATATTTTTTTCTATATTTTTCGTTGCAAAAATGTGTCATGACTTTTCCAACAACCCAATATAAGTCTGATGAAAAATATGATAAAGAAAAATAAATGAGGTAAGAGAGATGGATAGAGAAGACAGATGGCAGTCAAGCTCTTTCATATAGGATGACTGAGGAAAGTCTTGCCTAATAAGGCACATCTGAGCAGAGATCTAAAAGAAGTAAAGAAGTAAGCCATATGAATATTTGGAAAAAAAGTGACTCTGGAGAGGGAAACGTTCCTGAAACAGGAGTGTGCTTGGTCTGGTTGAGGGATAGCAAGAAGGCAATTGTGGCTGGAGCAGAGAGAATGAAGAGTAGAATGGTAGGAGCAGAGATCAGGGAGGTACCCAAGGACAGAGCTTGTAGGGCCTTGTAGGTCATGGCCAGGACTTTGATTTTACGGTAAGGGAAATAAGAAGGCTTTAGAAGATATGAACAAGAGAGTGGCATAATCTGACTTGTGTCTCTAAGAGCATCGCTCTGGCTTCTGTAAGGAAAATACTAGATTGTTCTAGGCAAGTAAGGAAGCAGGAAAATAAGTTAGGAAGAACCTATATATAGTAATCTAGACAACAGATGATAGTGGCTTGCACCAAGATGATAGTAGTGGAAATGTTAAAAAGTGGTAAGACTCTGGATATATATTTAAGGGAGACATAATAGAATTTGCTGATTTTCTATAAGGATTGAGAGATAAGGGTCAAGCCGAGCTATTTGGCTTGAGTAAATGGAAGAATGTAGTTGTCATTTGCCAATTTGGGGAAGACTGCTGCTAGAGGAGCAGATCTGGGGTTGAGGGTGTGGATGGGGACATGTTAAGTTTGAGGTGTGTATCAGTCAGGGTTCTGGAAGAAAACAGACAGTACAGTCAAATAGGTTAATTTGAAAAGAGATATGATAAAGGAACTATTTATAAAGTATAGTTAAGAAAAGTACAACAATTAGTACAGTAACCCCAGGCTAAAATCTGCTGGACTTTTTATAACTCCTATGCCTGACAGGTTAAGGAAACAGAGAGGGGCTTTGCAGGACCGTGGAAAGGGCTATGAAAGGCAATGAAGACTTTCTGAAGGATACAGCTAGTACTCAGCCACCCTGCAGGAAGGGAATCTGAAGAATAAATACTCCAACCTCTTCTCCTTCCTGTTTATTTTCCTGTTGTTGCTCCCTATTATCTAAACACAAAAGGAAGCCAGAGAACAAATGAGCTTTTTAATGTAGCCCATAAAGTTCAGTTCTCCATGGCAGACAGCAGGGTAAAGAAGGGTAGAGACCAGGTTGAGAAGGGAAAATAGATGATGTCCAATACATGCCAGAGAAAATGTTGACCTGGTTAATGGCTGAATATGAGGTCTGACAATTAAGTTCGCGAACTTGCCACCATGTGCTTACATTGGCAGCAGTGTACAAACACCTCGGTAAGGTTTCATAACCTTGGCGTTTCAGTGTCTCACAGCTGTGTTCATGTCGACATGTGGCGGTGTCTTGCTGAGTGGCGTTCATTATTGTTGTTGAGTGATTTTGTGTGCCACCATGAGAATGTCTGAGCTTGAATTAGAGCAATGAACAAACATTAAATTTCTTGTTAAACTTGGCAAGAGTGGAAATGAAATCAGAGATATGTTAGTCCAAGTTTATGGGGATAATACCATGAAAAAAACGGCAGTGTATAAATGGGTTAAACATTTTTCTGAGGGGAGAGAATGCGTCACTAATGAAGAGAGGCCAGGGCAGCCAGTAACGAGCAGAACTGATGAAAACATTGCAAAAATTCATTGAATTGTGCGTCAAAATCATCGACTGACTGTGATAAGCATAGCAGACCAAGTAAACATCGATAGAAAAACAGGAAAATCATAACTGAAAATCTTAGCATGAGAAAGGTATGTGCAAAAACGGTCCCAAAGGAGCTCTTGCATCATGACAATGCACCAGCTCACACAACGTCTGGGAAGGTTTTTAGCCAGTAAACAAATAACTGTATTGGAACACCCTCCCTACTCACCTGATCTGACCCCCAATGATTTCTTTCTTTACCCAAAGATAAAGGAAATATTGAAAGGAAGACATTTTGATGACATTCAGGACATCAAGTGAAATACGATGACAGCTCTGAGGGCCATTCCAGAAAAAGAGTTCCAAAATTGCTTTGAAGGGTGGACTAGGTCCTTGAGTTGGTGCATAGCTTCCCAAGGGGAGTGCTTTGAAAGTGACCATAGTGATATTCAGCAATGAGGTATGTAGCACTTTTTCTAGGATGAGTTGGCAAACTTAGTTGTCTTAACTCATATATATCTTTTCAAGAGAAAGAAAGATGACACACTCAGTTCAGAAAGAATTTGATGAAGTCCTGTGCCTTGGAGCTGATTGAACTGATACATACTGTTTATTTAAGGAAGAATTCAGAAATAGTGTCTCCATAAAACACTATCATTGACTCCAGAACCACTCACATCTTTTGTAATATTAAGAAGTAGGTCATGGAATAATTGGCAGTTATACTACATCCCAACAG
The DNA here is from genome assembly GCF_001890085.2 of Hipposideros armiger. NCBI lineage: Eukaryota > Metazoa > Chordata > Mammalia > Chiroptera > Hipposideridae > Hipposideros > Hipposideros armiger. The sequence continues at coordinate 3,477,097 of NW_017731357.1, read as the reverse complement.
CATGTGGCTTTATTAAAACCACTGGTGTTCTTCAGGGCAGGAAGCTCCTGATAATAGCACCAAAGAATATTTCATCTTTTGTGAGCTCTTGTGAAAACTTCACTTTTTTTACTATGATGACATACTTACAAAATTTCTTTGCCAAAAAAAAAAAACTTTGATGCTTTATGAATAAATGAAGTTCATTCAGTGCCTTGGCAACCCTTCTGGTTATGCATTTTTTATTAAAAGGAGCTTTATGCTAAACCCTGAATCTTTGCTTTTTGTTTTATAAATAAACTCCATTTTTGGAACAGCTTTAGATTTAAAGGAAAAAATGTGAAGATAGTACACAGTTGCCATATAACTTGCACCCGAGTTCTTTTATTATTAACATCTTACTATGATACATTTGTCACAATTAATGAACCAATATTGATGCATTGTTATTATCTCAAGTCCACACATTATTCAGATTTCCTTTTTTACCTAGTGCCCTGTTTTTGTTTCACTACATCATCCAGGACACTCCATTATATTTAGTCATCTTATCTTCTTAGACTCCTCTTGGTTGTTAAATTTTTTCAGACTTATTTTGTTTCTGATAACCTTCAAAGTTGAAGGCATACTGGCCATGTGTTTTGTAGAATCTCTCAATTGGGATTTGTCTGATGTTTTTCATGATTAAACTGGGGTTGTAGTATTTTGAGAAGAAGGCCACAAAGATAAAGTGTCATTCTCATTATATCATGTAAAAGGTATATACAGTCAACATGACTGATGACTGTTGATATCGATCTTGATCACATGGTTGAGGTAGAGTTTGTCAGATTTCTCCACTGTAAAGTTACTCTTTTATTCCCCCCTTTCTATAGTGCATTTTTTAAAGATTGTTTTCTTGGGGGATGGGAATAGTGCTGAGGAATTGGGGGAAGGGGAACAGACAAGTTGCTGTCCTTTCATTATTCAGTCTAGTTGTGGAAGATGTTGCTTCACTGGCCCAAGTTGGCACCATCACTGTGCTCTTCCTGGGTGAGGCAGATCAGTCGCCGGCTTGTGGACAGCCGCTCACTGTGGCTGTTGGCCATTCAAGCTGTCTACTGGCTACACACGGTAGCCCATGGCAACCCACTGCAGCAGGGGCTGCAGCCTATGCCGTCGCCGGCGACTCATGGCAGCCCAGCTCCAGGTCGAGCTGTTGTTCAGCATCTTAGCTGTAGAGGGCAGTGTCACTGGCCCTCATATGTGGGATCTGAACCGGGGTCATCTGGCATCCCAAGCCAGCTCTTAATCAACGTGCCACTCGGCCAGCCCCTCCATATTGCATTTTGAAAGGGAGTCATCATACACAGCCCACGCTTAAGGAATGGGGAGCTATGCATAAATTATTTGGACTTGTTTTGCACAAATTTGTCTACTCTCCCCCATTTATTTATGTAATCATTTATTAAGTCGGTATGGATATAAATATTTATGACTAAGTATTTAATTTTGGGGGTGCTATTGTACTGGTATTATTTTAATTTCTGATTCTAATTGCTCCTTATTGGTTTACAGGAAAGAAATTGACTTTTTTTCCCCTTTTTCTCCATGTTTCTCCATTCACAATACAGACGAGACAAAGGGCCTGGGCTGAGGTTTATATGAGGTAGGTTTACTTTGCCTCCTCTTTCTGTACAGTCAGTGTAAAAACACAGTCTGTGGTAAGCACCAGGAGGCCAGCAATTGACTTTTAAATATTAACCTTGTGTCCTGTGATCTTGATATCCTTTCTTATTAGTTCTAGGATTTTTTATTTTTGGAGTGGGGAATTCTACATAGACAGTCAAGTCATTTGCAAAGACTGTTTTATTTCTTCCTTCTAAATCTATATACCTTTTCTTTTCCTCCCTCCCTGTCTTATTGCTCTACCACATGCCATTTTATTATTTATGTTTTTGTCTTATTGCATAAGCTAGGACTTCTAATAAGATGTGGAATAAGAGTGATGAGAAAAGACATTCCTACTTTGCTCCTGATCTTAGAGGGTAAGTGTTTACTTTCTCACTATTAAATATTATGTTAGTTGTAGGGTGTTATTTATCAAACTGAGGGAGCTTTCCTCTATTCCTATTTTGCTGCGTGTTTTTTTTCATGAATGAGTGTCTGTAACTTGTTTCCAAATAATTCAGAAAATGTAATTCAGAGAGAGAATGATAATGCAAATGAGGCACTATGTTAAAAATTGATGAATATAGGTGAAGGATATGTAAGAATCCTTTGACTATTCTTGCAACTTTTCTGTAAGTTTGAAATTCAAAATAAATTATTTAAAAAAAGAAAAGATGAAATACTAGTCTTTGTGATAACATGGATGGATCTTCAGATTATCATGCTAAGCAAAATAAGTCAGAAAGAAAAAGTCAAGACTGATATGACTTCACTCATATGTGAGATATAAAACTGAAAGCAACAAATGAACAAGACAAATAGACAAACAAAAACAATCCCATAGACTGGGGCCGGCCGAGTGGCACATTGGTTAGGAGTTGGCTTGGGACGCCAGCTCTGAGCAACAGGGCCCCGGTTCGGATCCCACATGAGGGTCAGTCAAGCTGTACCCTCTACAGGTAAGATGGTAAACAACAGCTTGACCTGGAGCTGGGCTGCCATGAGTCGCTGGCAACGGGGGTAGGCTGCAGTGGAGCTGGCCGGCAGCTGGCATGAGCTTTCGTGAGCTGCTGTGAGCCACCCTGAGTGGCTGTCCAACAGCCGGTGAGTAACTGCCTCACTCGAGAAGAGTTCAATGGTAATACCAACATGGGCCAGTGAAGCGACACCCTCTACAACTAGACTGAGGAACAAAAGGACAGCAACTTGTCTGTTCCCCTTCCCCGATTCCCCAACGCTGTTCCCCTCCATGAATTCCCCAATAAAATATTTTTTAAAAACCTCATAGGCACAGGTAACAGTTTAGTGGTTACCAGAGGGTAAGGGTTGAAAGGGGATGGTCAAAGAGGGTAAAAGGGATCAAATATATGGTGCTAGAAGAACTGACTCTGGGTGGTGAACACACAATGTGATATACAGATGATGTATTGTAGAAATGTACACTTGAAACCTATATAATTTTTTTAACCAATGTTACCCCAATAAATTTAATAAATAAAATAAAATTTAAAAACTGCCAATAGATAATATCTAGGATTTGCAAAAATGTAGAGTAACTGAAACTGGCATACACTGTTGGTGGGGGTATAAATTGTTAGAATCTCTATTCTTTAGAAAACTCTTTTAGAGTATCTATTAAAGTTTCAGGTATACACGCCTTATGATGAGAATAAGTGAACTACACATAACTGTATACAATAATAAGGATGACTCTCATATACATAACATCAAATGAAAGAAGCCAAACAAAAGAACACTTAATATATGATTCCATTCACATAAATTTCAAAAGCAGACAAAAAATAGCTGTTAGGAGTCAGAATTGTAGTTACCCTTGGGGAAATGAGGTAGTGACAGAAAGAGTCACCAGGTAGGGGTCCTTCAAGATCCTGGTAATGTTCTAGTTCTTGATCTTGATGCTGATTATACAGATGTTTCTACATTGTCAAAATCCATTGATCTGTACACTTATAATTTGTGTCCTTTTCTCTATGTACACTATACATCAATAAAAATGTCAAAAATGTTTAGAAAATCACTGAGTCCTCAGGATGCTGTCTACACACCTCAGTTTAGCATTTGAAAGGACCTATAATCTGATCCCTACCAGGTTTCCAGTATCATTCTTCCCCCTTCACTTACCCCCTATCAATTACCTCTTGTTCCAGCCATATTTTATTATACCACTTGAAATTTCCAAAATTATAAATGTTGTCCCTTGCATTTGACTCTTTTTATTAAGCAAGACAGGAATGCCTGGAGGGTACTTGGCTATGAAGGGGATAGAGTAAGAATAAACCAGTTTTATGGAAAAAATTTTTAACTGATCTTTGAAATCCTAGCTCAAGTATCGCCTCATCTTAAAAGCCTTTCTTTAATCTTCAGATGGAGGTACATCCATCTCTTCCAGGCCACCAGATTTTTAAGTATGACTCTACTATAGCTCTTACCCTGCTGTGTTGTAAATGTTTGCTTACCTGTATTAACTTTGTAACTGTGAACTTAAGGTGATAATAATTCTGTATTCATTTCTGTATTCCCAGTGTCTAGAGAGTGCTTGTTTCATGCTAAGCACCATGCTATGTTTGATGAAAGAATGGATGCTTGAGTGTACAAATGAATTATCAAGTCATAAAATATTAGCTTTAGAAGGCACCTTGGCAATCCAGTCCACTGTTTCCACTGTATCCATAGAGGATGGAATTGCCCATAGTCACATGGCTGGTTACTTAGAAACAGGACCAAAACTTAGTCTATTCTTTGAACACTGTTCCTCATTGTATATTTCTATAAACTTTTAAAAATTTATTTTAAGAATAATATTATACATAAAGAAGTTGCAAAAACAGGCCAGAGAATTCTCATATACTTTTCACTCAGCTCCCTATAAAGTTAAAAATCTCTTATAACCATAGTACAATTATCAAAGCTTGAAAATTAACAGTGATACAACACTATAGACACAACTACTAATTTGATTTTAATTTTACCAACTTTTCCACTACAGTCCTATTCCTGTTTCAGGATCCAATTCAGGATCACATATTGGATTTAATTTTCATGACTCTTTCATTTCCTCCAATCTGAGGGAATTCCTCAGTCTTCCCTGTCTTTCATGACCTTGCCATGCTTTAAGAGTAATAAAGAGTAGTGAAGATGCCACTGAAGAGTGTATTTTGTAGAATGTCCCTCAATATGGTTTGTGTGCTGTTTTTTCATGATTTTACTAAGGTTGTGTATTTTGGAGCAAGAATACACAGAAACAACGTGCCCTCTTTAATGACTCTTATCAGGGGATACATGATGTCAATATGTGTAATTACAGGTAATAGTCACCTTGATCACTTAGTTATGTGTCTGCAGCATTTTTCCACTGTAAGGTTATTATTACTCTTTGTAATTAATAAATAACTTACAGGAGATGGCTCAAGACTACACATCCCCAAATATGGTCGTTGTTGCCCCCAAAAACTAAAAAGGCCGATCTCCAATGTGCTTCCAATGCACCTTGTATTTATATCTATTATAGACTTAGCTCACTGCAGAGCAATAATCTCTTTGTATATTCCAAATATCTGGGAGTTCATTCTAAGCAGTATGTATTTTTCTCTCTCTATTGCCATGGCTTGGCATGACCATTAGCTTATTGAAGTCACTTTCTAGCTGTATGACCTTTGGGTAATTGTTACTCAACCTCTGTGTCTTGGCAACAACTACCACATTTGGACATGCTATTCAAACCTATGTGCCAGCTAATCCATGAGTCTGCCAGTTTTCAATGTGGTCTTCTAGAACAGAAAAGGCTTTGCAGCAGGTCCAGATTGTTGTATTAGCTTTCCTGTTACTGGGGCCTTATGAGCCAGCATACTCAAGTTTGTTTGAAAGTATATGTGGCAAATAGGGATTATATATGAATCCTCTGAAAACCTCCCTTAAGGTTATTGTAAGAGTTAAAGGAGTTAATACATTTAAAGTGCTTAGAAAAGGGACTGAAAAAAGTAGCCAATCAATAAATATTAGCTTTTATTTATTGTTATTGAAGGAACTCTTTAAAATCTAGTTGAATGAACTGATAAATCAATGATAAGAGCAAGAGAAACCTGGAAGGCAAAGAAAAATGGTCTAGCTCTCAGGTGAGGTCTAGTAACTACACCAATTTCACCAAGTTTTCATGAACTTGAAAATATTGGTTTTTAGTTATATAAATAGTTTGGTTACATCAGTGATTCCCAACTAGCAATACTATATGATGTATTATAAGTTATGCTGTACATTTGTACACAGTAATGATTAGATTACTATAGTTTTAAAAATCTCTGATAGAAAGTATATTTAGTAATACTTTCTTATTACTCAAAGGTACTTCTTACTCTGTGGAAAGAACTATCTCTACCTCACCAGTTTCAGAAAATTGCTATAGAACAGAAAACAAAAGAATCTTGTTAAAGTATAAAGATCAGGATCTCTTTTGGAACAGTGGTCTCCAAAGTGGGTGCTCACACTCAAAGATGATACAATATAGGATCCTGAATTGGATCCTGGAACAGGAATAGGGCTTCAGTGTAAAAGGAGAGGGGAAAAAAATTAAGAATTTCTAGTTATATCTATGTGTGAATTAAAAAAAAGAAGAAAGAAAGCTCAATCACTACTTATTATGACATAATCTTATTTGGTCCATATATCTGGAGTCATGAACCACTCATGGGTTCAGTGCTTCCCCAATGAGTTCCCCCAATGGGTTCCATAATGCAGCATATTACAATGGATTGCTGTTCACAACCACACAATTAAGAATATGAATGGGGGGAAGAGGCTTGATCACTGCACTGTACACCTGAAGCTGATGTTGTATAATATTGTATGTCAACTATAAGTGAATATATATATATATATATATATATATATATATATATATATATATACTTTATATATACAATATATATATATATATATATATATATATATATATATATATATATAGTCATGGGACGTGGAGTATAGTGTGGGAGTGGAGTCAAGGGATTTGTAACAGATATGTATGATATTGGGGGGAAATGGGGCTGCAGATTGGGGGAGGGGGTTGTCACTTCAAGGAGTAAAAAGTATAACTATTGCACTGTGTTGTACAGCTGAAACTAATTCTAAAAAATGTGTATTTCATAATAAAAACAATTTAATAAAAAAAGAAATATATACATAATTCTCAGAATTTACAAGAAAAAAAAAGAATATGAATGGGTTATATCACTAAACAAACCCTTGTAAAGTAATTAAGGAGCTAGAAGTGTTTTCTGTAGGGTCGATGGGGAGACAACAGACAGCATAGCTAATCGTAACACCTACAATATAAACTAAAACAAACAAAAAATAAAAAGTCAAGCCTTAAACTTCTACTCCTATTATGAACTCTACATTAGACAGAAAACAAGATTTTAAAAACAAATGATGAATTAATGAGATCTGACTAGAAGTTGACAACAAACTTGCAGAATTAACAGAGGTTACTTGAAGTATGAATTTACATTTACTGTTTTTAACAATAAACCTCTGCCAAAGTTTCTATTTTATGTCATAGCTTTTTGTAATGAATAATTTCAACTGTAAGAGTCATTAAAATTAATGACATAAATGAATTAAATCTTGACCTAGGTTTTGATTTACTGTATTTAACATTAGTTAAACTGAAACTTCAAAATTATTCAAATTCATAATGAATTTCTTTAACTCTAGGAATGACTGGGAGACTTACTATGCATATAAACATTCACTGCAGCAAATTTAGAAACAGTCTAAATATTAAGCAATATGAGAATGGATAGTAAATTATAGTATTACCATATAATGTAATATTAGGTATACATTTAAAATACTTCTAACATCTAGGTATCTATGTTGAAATATGCTTACAACACTTGTAAATAGGCAAATTGTACAGCATATATATGTTAAAATTATATATATATATATATATAAATTACTTATACACAAAGAATCTTGAAAGCAAATAAATTTTTTAAAGTTTATTTGTAAAATAAGGGACTATGGATGATTTCCTTTATTATTATCACTATTATCATTGCTACAGACTGATATATGATGCATGGTTTAAAACAGAAAAAAAAAACCTAAAAGGAAGCCAAACTGTATAATGTACCTGATCTGTAAGTTTTATAAAATGTGCAGCAGTTGAAAATACAATATATTCAACAATCAAGGCGTTATACAAATGCATATGTTTACCCTTCAGTAAATAATTCCCCAAGGACAAATTCTTCCTTACAAAGTGTTATTCACAGATCCTCCTTTTGTTCCACAGTGGAAGTGAACTATTTCCTTTGTTACTCTCAAATCCTTGATTTCCCAAAGGGAAATTTCCTGGGACTATTCTTTCCTGATTTTTCTCTTCTCCTGTGGTTGTGCCTGTTCAGTCTCTTGGTCTCCTTTGCAGCCATTTTTCTTTTGTCCGTCCCTGAAAATCACTGCCTTTTGGGGTTGTGTCCTTGAACTTCTCTTCTTTTCTCTCTATACCCATCCTGAGTTAATCCATGAATTTCTGTAGATTCATTTACCTTGTGGTTATATACTGATGAAGATGATTCTTTTTTTTTTGCTAATAAATAGGTTTAATGATACATTGCTCATCACACAGTTGGCTACAGATACTTTAATCCAGGAATATACAACTATGCAACACAGACCAATTAGCCAGATCTAAAATAAACTACCTTCTGAAAACTACCCTGTAGGGCCGGCCGAGTGGCGCGATGGTTAAGAACTGGCTTGGGACGCCAGAGGGCCCCGGTTCAGATCCCACATATGAGGGCCAGTGACACTGCCCTCTACAGCTAAGATGCTGAACAACAGCTCACCCTGGAGCTGGGCTGCCGTGAGTCGCCGGCGACGGCGTAGGCTGCAGCCCCTGTGGCAGTGGGTTGCCATGGGCTACCGTGTGTAGCCAGCAGCCAGCGTGAGCGGCCAGCAGCCACTGGGAGCAGCCAGCAGCCACTGTGAGCAGCCGTCCAGAAGCCGGTGACTGATTTGCTTCAGCCAGGAAGAGCTCAATGATGGTGCCAACTTGGGTCAGTGAAGAGACGTCCTCCACAACTAGACTGAAGAAGAAAAGGACAGCAACTTGTCTGTTCCCCTTCCCTCAATTCCCCAGTGCTGTTCTCATCCCCCAATTCCCCAATTAAAAAAAAATCTTAAAAAAACAACGAAAAACACTACCCTGTAAACATTACACCTCTCCTTGCATCAAAAATGACCTTAATCTCATATGAAAAGTTATTGTAGGGGAACCAGAAACCTAGTTTTGTGGTCAAAAGTAAAAACCAAAGGAAAAATATCAATTCAGTGGTTAGTTGGGGAAAGAATGAATCTGGTGCCCTTCACTGTGCTGCTTTGGTCTTCTTACTCTTGCTCTTTTTGTCCCTCTTCTTCAGCGCATCCATGTTAGCTCTCAATAGGTTTGAATACGTCATCTGAAACTTACTCTTTTGGAGCCCACCACAGTGTTGATCTTCTTTTTCCCATCAGTAGCTCTTAACAGACACTTGTTGTCTGATGGCTCAAAGCTGTCCACAGAACCTTTGCTTGGCAGGGGTTCAGTTTGCCCATCACGCTTCTTCAGGGTGATGAACACACTACCCGACAACCAGCACTTCTGGAAAAGCCTGGTCAGCTCTGTCAGAAACTGCTCACTCTCCAACAGCACCATTCTGGCTCCACTAGCTCCGCTCTATCAGCCACTGATAATTCTTAAATATGTTACTCCAGACCTCTCCCTACGTATTTCATCTGGTTGCCTCACAGGCTACTTGAGTGTAATATGTCTAGCGTTGCATTCATGTTTCACTATCACTACCTCTTCCACCTTTTCCCCTCCATTTCCTGTATTGCCTATTTCTGTGAAAGGCAACATCACCCCCATCCCCACCCATCCCAGGTTCCCTTCTTTGTTTAAATTCTCAAATCTAATCCGTCACTAAGACCAGATGATTACACCTTTATGATATATTCAAAATCCATTCTGTCTACATACTCACCACCATTACCTATACTACTGTATAACATAATTATGTATAACCTCTGTTATAGTAAACTATCTCATAACTAACATCTCTATCTTCATACCTTATCCACTGCAAATCATTTGCCAAACTTTTGCCAGGGTGATCTTCATGAAACGCAAATGCTAAAAATGCTAATGTATCATACTAAACCATGCAATGTATAAATGACTTTTCATAACCTACAGGATAGAGTTTAAACAGCTCATCCTAATTTATATGATTCAACACTTCTTCAATTTTCAATCTTCAATCTTCTCTCACACCAGCCCTGTTGTACTGCAGGTCCTAGCCATTTTGCAATATACAAAAACCACACACACTTTTTTGTGGCTGGGAAGCACACTTCCCTCTGCCAAGGTACCCTTCCCTATAATCCTTTACTTGGGAAGCTCTTAATTATTCTACAGAGCTACCTCACCTTATCCTCATGGCCATTCCTAATTTCCCAGTTTGGGTTGCCTGCTCATCTTCTGTGGTCCCAGAACACTGTGGCCTAACTTTTATCCTCAGGCTTTTATCACATTGAACATGCCCATTTATTTGCCTGGGTTTTCCCACTTCAGAAAAAGTTCCTGGGGAGCAGGAAGTGTGTTTTCTCTTATTGTCAGTGTATCCCAGGACCTAGCTCAGAGACTGGCACATAAATAGACAAAGAGACAAACAAGAGACTGGTAGTTAAATCATTGGGGAGCCTCTCCTTTCTCTGAGGCCTTCTGAGGCATGGGTAACTTTTGCACACTCTGGACACTTCCCTATGAATCCAATGAGTACTGCCAGCCACATGCAAACTTGAGAAGTAAATTTTCAATCCCTACATACCTCTTATAACCCCTTCTAATCCTGAACACCCAGGTCCCACATGTTCTCTGCAACCTCCAGTCCATTGTACCTGCTTTAGTCTGGCTAACACGTTAGAAAACATCTAGGAGAATCTATGATATACTGATAAAATATTTATTCTCAGGAGCTGTCTTTTGATTGGTAACAATATTTGACTGAAATGGATGAATCCAAATAGTAGTATTTCAAAATGGTTGACAAGATAAGTGTTAGTAGGTGGTGGGTATAATGGTTTAAAAACACTCCGCCAAATTCTTTATCACATCTCCCATTGAGAGGTGGGGTTATCTCCTTGAATCTGGGTAGACTTGGAAATTCTTTATCCATTCGAGCATGGTTGAAGTGATGCAATGTGACTTCTAAACCTGTGTCATAAAAAGCAATGCAGCTCCCATCAGGTTCTCTTTAAATACACAGTTTCTGACATTCTTCTTACAATGTTGCCTCTTGGGCCCAGGCACCATGCTGTAAGAAGCTCAGAGGCATGGAGAGGCCATGAGCTTTGCTCCAGTTGATAGCCTCAGATGAGCTAGGACTTTAAGTCATCTAAGCCCAAGTGCCAGGCATGTGAGCAAAAATGCTTCCAGATAATTGCAGCCCTAGCCATTCAATTCACCCCCGTAATTCAGAGTGGAGACCCCAGACATGGTGTGGCAGTGACAAACCATCCCCATATGCCCTGTATAAACCCCCAAACCACAGACTCTGTTGTTGAAATGGGAAAAAATTATTATGTGGAGTACAGTATTTTTGTACAATTCCTTCTGCCTTTTGTCTTACAGACTTCACTCACTTCCACAGTTACTTAGGTTAGCAAATTTTTCCTAATAAACAACTTTTTACCTAATTTCACATACAACTTGATATTCTTCTTGAAGGGAAGCCCTCCAAATTATATGAACTTCAGAATCCACAAGACATGAATTTGCCCCTCATGGAAGTCATATTTTACATATGCTTTTCCCAATATGTAATGATTTGAGGCAACTGGGGAAAAGTTTTTTCACACTAAAGGGGAAGACCTAGCAATACATGAAGACCATAAGGAAAAAAACCTGAAAATCCTGTAGAAGCAAATTCCTTTTTTTGCAAGTAGCTTAGTGACTTTAGGAATTGTTTTAATGTCCACATGTGAAAATTATATAGGGTAGTTTCAAGGGTATGTGCAGAAGCTACAAAGACATTTCCCTTTATGTTGATAGAAAATGATGCAAAAGGCTATATCCTGGATGAGATGTTTAATTTTGATGAAACATAATGTTTGATGAAACATCTCTCTAGGACCTTTTTTGGAGGAAGAAACAGAAACTCCCATGTTTCTGGGTAAAAAATATTGACTGGCTGTGATGCTGGGTGCAAGTATCAGTGCAGATTTTTCCATGCCAGTGTGTTATTAATCTCACATACTTGTTTTTGAGAGTTATCTGGTTAATATTTGCCATAAGTTTTTGGGTGTTTTTTTAAAGATTTTTTTATTGGGGAATTGGGAGGATGGGAACAGCGCTAGGGAATTGGGGAAGGGGAACAGACAAGTTGCTGTCCTTTTGTTCTTCAGTCTAGTTGTGGAGGACGTTGCTTCACTGGCCCAAGTTGGCACCATCATTGCGCTCTTCCCAGGAGAGGCAGATCAGTTGCCAGCTTCTGGATAGCTGCTCACGCTGGCTGCTGGCCGCTCACGCTGGCTGCTGGCTACATACAGTAGCCCATGGCAACCCACTGCCACAGGGGCTGCAGCCTACGCCGTCGCCGGCGACTCACGGCAGCCCAGCTCCAGGTTGAGCTGTTGTTCAGCATCTTAGCTGTGGAGGGCAGTGTCACTGGCCCTCATATGTGGGATCCAAACCGGGGCCCTCTGGCATCCCAAGCCAGTTCTTAACCATCGTGTCACTCGGCCGGCCCTTGCCATAAGTTTTGAATGGTATGCCTCAACCTATTTTTTCCATAAACTGTTACTTTCAAGGCACAGTTTTAAAGATATGGTTTTATATAAGAAAATTTGTGTTAGAGTTTAGAGTTTAATTCTCTGATGCAAAATTATTAAATTGTGAACATGTCCTTCCTAGGCAAATATTTTATCTTGTTCATTTTTATAACCTCAACCTGTAGCATAGTGACTGTTTAATGGTTAAATATACATTATAATGTAGTGTAGCAACTCTGCCTGACTCCCTTTGGGTCTTACTGACTTCTTAGCCCCGGGGTATGCATCTTTCTTTCTCAACCACTCACCTTTACATCCAGGTGAGATAAGGTGGCCTTCTGCCTTGACACTCTTGAGACCTAACCATCAGTAATTCAAAATCAAACATTTCATTGATACCTACTAATTAATAATTGATTTGTCTCAATATTTTCATGGCAGGCCCTGCTTCTATATTCTGTTTGCTGTCAGGTTCAATGATGGCTGCAAGAATGCCTAATTTCTAGTGTCTGCCTGCTTGAAATTGTTTTATTCTGAGATGTTTTATTCTAGAATTCCTTTTAGCCTGCACAACCAGTTATAATAATAATAATTTGCATTTGTAGAACACTTAAGTTTCCAAATGAACTTCTTTAATGTTAGCCATGACCCTGAGGGTGCAGAGGGCAAACAATATCCCTGTCCTTATGAAGGTCAGAGTAGTTAAACGACTTAAGAAACTTGAGTTCTACCCCCACATCTGCACCTATTTCTATTTGACAATTTTAACTTTTAATGCAGTGGCTTTATAATGCACATAATGTGACTTTGCCATGAATTTATCTCTCATTAAAAAAACTCATTCTCAAATACAAAGAATATTTTTAAGTGCAAAGTAAAACTAATTTTCAAGTAAAAGAATGGAGCTTCTTTAGAAGACAGTTGACAATTTTTAGACATTCTCTATGAAGCATCTTGATTTTAGAAATTGTTCAAAGTGAGGGTAAAACTTTCTAGAAAGCAAACCTGTGGCTTATTGCTCAAAGTTTACTATCTGCCAGATATGGCATCTAATCCAGAGTTAGAAATTTGCCTAAGGCATCCTTTGCAAACCCTGACTGAGAACTGAGGATGGCTGATTCAGGGTTTGTAACCCAAGCATCTCAATTCTACCTCTTATGTAAACCCAGTGGAATGTTACTCTGGAGCCTGCAAAAAGCAGGTCTATCCAGCCCTCTGGTAATTCATCTTTAAAGATTAGAACAAAAAAAAATCTAAGCAGGTTTAACTATATATATGGACTAACAGAATTTTTGTATCATTTAAGAGAATATATAACACACTTAAAATATAAAGATACATATAGATTAAAAGTAAAAGGATGGAAAAGGACATACCATGCTAATCCTAAACAAAAGAAAGCAGAGGTAGTTATATTAATTTCAGACAGAACAGATGTCAAAGCAAGGAAAATTTTCTTGGACAGAAAGGGGAACTACATAATGACAAAAGGGACAATACTGCAAGAAAACATGGAATCCTTAATACAACCCAACAACGAAGCATCAAAATATGTGAGGCAAAAACTGATAAAACTGCAAGGAGAAGTAGATGAATCCACTTTTATAGTTAGAGACCTCAACACTCCTCTAGCAGAAATAGACAGATCTAGTAGGCAGAAAGTCAGTAAGGAGACAGTTAACTACAACAACACCATTAATTAACTGGATATAATGAAAATCTATAGATTACTTCATCTAACAACAGCAGAATACACATTCTTCTCAAGCTCACAGGGGATATTCACCAAGATAAACCACATTCTTGGCCATAAAACACACCTCAACAAATTTTTTAAAAATCATACACTCATAGAAATCATACAATATCTGCTCTCAGACCACAATTCAATTAAACTAGAAATCAAAAATAAAGATAGCTGGAAGATGCCCAAATACTGAAACACTAAACAGCACAATTCTAAATAACACATGGGTCAGAGTAGAAACCTCAAAAAAAAGTATATTTTAAACTAAATGAAAATTAAAACAACTTATCAGAGTTTGTGGGATGTAGTGAAAACAGTGCTTACAGAAAATTTCATAGCATAGAATGCATATATTACAAAAGAAGAAATGTCTAAAATCTATTATCTAAACTCCCATCTTAGGAAACTAAAAAAAAAAAGTAAATTGAGTCCAAAGGAAGATAAGAAACAATAAAAAATGAGAGCAGAAATCAATGAAATTGAAAATAGAAAACTAATAACGAAAAGCAATAAACCAAAAGCTGTTTCTTAGAAAAGATCAATAAAATTGATATGTCTTTAGCCAGTCTGAATAAGAAAAAAATGAGAAGGAGGAAGTACTGCTAATATCAGAAATGGAAGAGGGGACATTACTACAGATCCATGGACTTCAAAAAAATAATCAAGGAATACTATGAACAACTTTATGCCCAGAAATTTGATGACCTACATGATGTGAACCAATTCCTTGAAAGATACAAGCTGACAAAATTCACACAAGAAGAAATAGGTTATATTAAAAGGCCTATATCTATTAAAGAAATTGAATTAACAATCAATAACCTTCAAAAACAGAAAGCACCAGGCCCAGATGGGTTCACTGGTGAATTCTACCAAACATTTAAGGAAAAAAAATATACTAATTGGCTACAATCTCTTTAAGAAGATGGAAGGGAATACTTCTTGACTCATTATATGAGGCCAGCACCACCCTGATAACCAAAACCAGACAAAAACATTACAAGAAAACTACAGATAATACCACTTATGAATATGGGTGAAAAAATATTCATCAAAATTATACCAAATCAAACCCAGCAATATGTGAAGTGGATGATATATCACAATCAAGTGTGATCCATCCCAGGAATGCAAAACCTGTTTAATGCTTGAAAAATAATCAGTGTAATTTACCACATTAATAAGTTATATTAAAAAAAGCTATCTGAGGGGCGTCTGGTCATGATGACAGAGTACATAAATGGCGGTACTCACCTCCTCCCATAACCACATCAAAATTACAACTAAATTATAGGACAACCATCATTGAGAATGGCCTGAAGTCTAGCTGAACAGAAGGCCTATAACTTAGGATATACAGACAAAGCCAAGTTGAGATAATAGGAGGAGGGGCAGAGACAAAAAATGGATTGGTTCCACACCCAAGTGTGGTGGTTGAAAATCAGGACACACATGGGCCGGCCGAGTGGCGCGTTGGTTAAGAGTTGGCTTGGGAGCACCAACTCTGAGCAGCAGGGCCCCAGTTCAGATCCCACATTAGGGCCAGTGATGCTGCGCCCTCTACAGCTAAAATGGTGAACAACAGCTCGACCTGGAGCTGGGCTGCCACGAGTCACCAGGGATGGTGTAGGCCGCAGTGGAGCTGCAGTGGGCTGCCATAAGCTACCATGAGCAGCCGACAGCCGGCATGAGCTGCCAAGAGCCGCCGTGAGTGGCTGTGCAGTGGCCAGCAACCGATCTGCCTCATTCAGGAAGAGCGCAATGATAATACCAACATGGCCCAGTGAAGCAACGTCCTCCACAACTAGACTGAAGAACAAAAGGACAGCAACTTGTCTGTTCCCTGTCCCCGATTCCCCAATGCTGTTCCCCTCCCCCAATTCTCCAATAAAACCTTTAAAAAAAATCAAGGGACAGATAAAGAGCTTCCCAGACAAGAAAAAGCAAAAGGAGTTCATCACCATCAAACCAGTATTACAATAAATATTAAAGGCACTTCTTTAAGAAGAAGGAAAAAAATCAAGAATTTGAATAATAAAATGGCAATAACTACATATCTATCAACAATTACTTTAATGTAAATTGATTAAATGCTCCAATCTA
>NW_017731357.1:3445785-3455785 GCF_001890085.2 Hipposideros armiger | reverse complement strand
CTGGATTAGAGTTGGAGACATCAGTATGAATTCATGTTTAGCTTAATATGTATACAGAAAAATTATAGATATGTGTGTACACATTGGTTTGTACACATACATATATTTCCTATATTGTTCTCCTGGGAGGGTGTAGAATTTGTGATACACCAGTAGCAACAAGGCACAGTCAGTGCCCAGGGCTTTTTTTAAATACCATTCTTTAATAAAAGAAATCAAGTTTCCTTGGAGAAATAGCTGATTCTGGGACTGGGGCAGAAAACATACAGAATGACTCTGGAGCATTTTGTGTTGCCAGAAAGAAAGGAAGTACTCAAAGAAACAAAAGAATGGGGCATGTTAAAGGGAAACAGGAACCAAACTATAAGAGCTTCCAATGGCCAAAGCTGGAACAATTTGAGCAAGAAAATAAATAAAGTAATACTGGATTATAACCCAAGTATAAAGGAAATATTGTGGAAATAAGTAAAGGCCAACCAAATGAGAGCAAGCAAAGCCAATTTATTCAGAGCTTGTTATAGCAAGGGAGTTAGCCACCATTGCTTGTATTTTGGCTTAACCTCAAAATCAGGCAGATGTGTGGAAAAGCTTTATGGTGGAAAAAGGGGAAAACTTCAGGTGTGCTCTGTTTGAGGATGCTAGAATGGAGGAGCAGGAGGTGGGTTAACTAGAAGTGGGGCATCCTATGTAATTGGTGAGTGCATGTTTGGCTTTCTCTGGTTAGAAATAAGTTGGAAACAGGGATAAAAATTAGGAATGTTGTCAGTTATTAATCAAATCCTGGTCATTTGAGACTGATAGCTACAGGAGTTATTGTTTGTCCTCCGGGATTGTTGCTGGAGATAGCAACCTGACTTCCTACAAGTCAGACTTATGGATAACAGGCTGGCTTTCTGGGCTGTTTACTAGATATAATGGGTTGGTTTCCTGGGCTGGCTGCTGCAGATTGTGGGTCAGAGTTCAATTTTTATATATGGTCTTGCCATTGTCCATTTGTATATTCAATCTCTCAATATAAATGATTCCATACTACATAAATAAATAATTGTAGAAATAAATATATGGGACAGAAGGTACACATTTCCTTACAGAACATATGTAGATAATATCCCCTCCGGAGTTGAAACTTAATCTTCCTCTTGAGTGTGGACTGGATTTAGTGACTTGCTTCTAACCAATGCAGAAATGGAAACACAGTACCTTTATGGTGGAGAAACTTGGCAAACACCACTTTGGCCAGGTGATTAAGGTTAAGTTAATATCACAAGCAGTAAGTCATGTTGATGGCATATACCTCTTGATATGATGTGATGAGAAGAGCACTTCACTTCTGTGCTCTTTTTCTCCTAAACCCATAACCCCAATCTAATCATGAGAAAACATCAGAAAAACCCCAAATGAGCGACATTCTACAAAATGCCTGACGTATACTCATCAAAACTATCAAGGTTATGAAAAACAAAAAAGACTGAGGAACTGTCACAGATCAGAGAAGATTAAGTAGACACAATGACTAAAATGTAATATGGTTTCCTGGATGGGATCTTGGAATGAAAAAAAAAAGACACTGAATTTTTAAAAAGAAGAAGAAAGAAAAAGAAAAATCTAAGGAAACCTGAATAAAATATAGAGTTTAGTTATTATTTCTGTTTATGTTAAGTTTTCAGTTTTGATAAATGGATCATGGTTATGTAAGATGTTAACAATTGAGACACTTAGGTGAAGGGCAAACAGAAACTCTCTGTACTATTTTTGTGACTTTCCTGTAAATCTGAAAATACTTAAAAATAAAAAGTTTATTTAAAAAATAATATACATCTCCTCAGGTACTTTTAAGTTGAAATCTAAACTTTTTCATCATAAGTTTAAATATTTGCAAAAGGTATCATTTCCAACATATTGTAAATATTGTTATTTTAAATTAAAATTATCATATCACTCTTTTAAATATATTCAAAAGACTGTAAATATCAGAGCAATTTGTACCACAATCTTCAATTTTAAAAAAAATTGGAAAAAGCTCTTCTCTTAACTGTCAGAAATATAAAATAAATCCTTATTCTCCTTCAAGACATATTTCCAAATTACTCCCCCACATAATTTAATCCTATCAAGATGCTTTTTATGCTTTAAAGTTCCATTGATTACCCTAACATACCTTCTTGCATTAAGAATATGTATATAAATTGAAACTTTAATTTTTAAAATTACCCATGACCTTAAGGTTTAAGTGCTTTAATTATAATTAGATGTCATCCAAAAAACTATGTATTAGTAATGCACATTTAATTAAAATGGACTACATTACAAAAACTTGAAAAGTATCAAACCTAAAAAGCAATTATTTATTGGAAATACATATCACAATGAGAATAATACAGGTTATTTTTGCCTTAAAAAGGTCCTTTGACACCAACATTTGGAATTGTCCCTCTGTTTGTTAGCCAGGAGTGTAATATTCATAGGAAAGCTCCATAGCAAGATTCTGATTGAGGGATAAGTGAGCCTTTCTTTTGTCAAGTAGGATAAAGGAAAATGTGAAACAAAAAAAAGGAGTGTGGTAGTTTAGCTTAAGGCCTTGACCCAAGTGCATTTTCACACAGAAAATACAGAAAAGAGTAAATATGAAAGTTTAGGATTTATAAAGTATCCCCTTAAAACCATCCATTCCTGTGTCCCACTTGGAAAAACTTCTTATATCCCTAAGAGTACAAATTCCCCAGTCTGAATGTTACCCTTGTAAGAATACTGAAAGGCCTGGGATTTATCCCATGGACAAAGAGAACAATTGGAGCTACCAAGCAGAAAAGATTTAGTACTTTAGAAATAGAATCTGGGCCATTATTTCCAGGATGGGTGAAAGAAAAGAGGAACTGGGATAGTAGTTGAGTTGGTGCAATAGAGAAATCTTGCAAGAGTCCTTAGGTGCAGCTCCAGCCTTCTTCCTAGGCAGGTTCTTATTTATCAGACAATGAGACCCATTAAGGGGTAATCATCTCCCCAAGGAGCCATTTCTCCTGGTATTTCAGTTCCCTAAGCATCAAGTAATTCTCATTCCAACAAGTTGAACCTATTCAGACAGAACAGAGCACATTATAGAACCACAGTCCCTGTGATACAACACAGCATGATGACTCTAAGCACCTTTTTGTCTCTGAATTTGGACAAGGGCAACAAAAGCAAAAATAAACAAATGGGACCATATCAAACTGAAAAGCTTTTGCACAGCAAAGGAAACAATACACAAAACAAAAAGGCAACCTACTAGATGGGAGAAGCTGTTCACAAATGATATATCTGATAAAAGGTTAATGTACAAAAAATAGTTAAAAACTCATAAAACTCAATAAAAATAAAAATAATAAAACAGAACAATCCAATCAAAACTTGGGCAGAGGGCCTGAATAGACATTTTTCCAAAGAAGACATACAGATGGCCAACACCACATGAAAAGATGCTCAATGTCACTAATCATCAGGAAAATACAAATCAAACCCACAATGAGATATCATCTCACACCTCTCAGAATGGCTACTATTAAAAAGACAACAAATAACAAGTACTAGCAATGATTTGAAGAAAAGGGAACCCTTGTGTACTATAGGTGGGGATATAAATTGGTGCAGCCACTATGGAAAACAGAATGGAGAGTCCTGAAAAACTTAACAATAGAGCTGCCATATGATCCAGCAATTTCACCTCTGGGCTTTTATCCGAAGAAAACAAAAATACTATTTTGAATACATATATCCACCCCTATGTTCACTGCAGCATTGCTTATAATGGCCAAGATATGGAAGCAAACTCTGTGTGTACACACACACACACACACACACACACACACACACACACACTGGAATATTGCTCAGCCATATCAAAGAATGAAATCTTGTCATTTGAGACCACATGGATGGACCTAGATAGAGGGTATTATGTTAAGTTAAATAAGTCACAGAGAGAAATACAAATACCGTATGATTTCACTTATATGTGGACTCTAAAAACACAAAGCAAATGAACAAAACGAAACAGAAACAGACTCATAGACATAGATAACAAACTAATGGTTTCCAGAGAGGAGGAGAGTGGGGTTATTGTCAAAATAGTGAAAGGGATTAAGAAGTACAAACTTCCAGTTATAAAATAAATAATTCAGGGGGATGTAATGCACAACACAGGAAATATAGTTAATAATATTGTAATAACTTTGTACAGTGACAGATAATTACTAGGCAAACTATAATGATTATTTTGTAAAGTATATAAATGTTGAATCACTATGTTGTACACTTGAAACCAATAGAATACTGTGTGTCAACTATACTTCAAGAAAAAAAGAAGTTGGGGAAATAACTGCCTGAAAGATAAAAAGAGAGGAAGTAGGATTGGGTAGTGGGTACCTCAGTTCGCGAGTCAGACTTGACAAAGTCTTGGTCAGCCTATCAGGGAGCTCCAGGGCAAAGATTGCCCATTAGAGGAGCATCATATTGGATAGAAATGGCCAGGCCCTAGTAAACTCAATCTCTGGCTTAAAAGTTGAGGTGGACCCTGAAGGTGCTGCCACTAAATAAGAAGTTTATTTTTGGAGCAATGTCTGAGTGGCATAGCTCCATGACTGCCAAGGAGAGACACTGCAGAATAATCAAGAACTTTTCCTAAGTGGCAACTTCCCTTGAAGCATGGCCCTTCTTTCTTCTGGGTACTGAGTATAAGAATGAGCAAAATGATTACCATGTTTTTTTTAATACTTTAAATTGTGAAATATAACACACATTCAGAAAATTGCATAAAACAAACATGTGCAACTCAACAATTTATCATGAAATGAATATCCATGGAACGACCATCAAGATAAGTGGAATATTTCCAGCATCCCCAAGGCCTTTCATGTGCTCCCTGACCCAAACACTAGCTCCTTTTCCCCAAAAAGGTACCACTATTTTGATTCTATCATTATAATAATCTAGGTGGTACTTTGATTGTTCAAAGAATTAGGTTCAACAAAGCTTCTGCCCAAACTCAAGAAAATTGAATTTGGGTAGTCTTTAATATTGTTAATGATTCCTTCAAATGTAGGTCTCCTTTCAATCTTAAGGTCTTACTAATGGATCACAAAAAAGCTGAAGGACAGGAAGTGAAGGTAAAGTAGTAGGGCCCTAACCAATTCTGAGCCCATCTGAAGTCAAAATAGTTCTCATACATGTAAAGTTATAAATTATGTAGACAGAGAAGATGAGAGTAGATGATTAACTAAACTGATTCACTACCAGGTTTTGAGAAACACTTTTGGCAAACTGAAGGTAAACTTGTTACATAAACCATTTTCAAGGCCAGCATTCCCCAAGAGGATGACAGGTTTACCTCGCCAAAGTGCCAGACTAGTCCTAGTCTGAACTAGCTGGTTCAGGGTCCAGGAACCAGGACTCATCTTCCATGTAATATTTATTAACCTTTTCTTTAAAATAATATATTCTTGTAAAATTAAATCTGTATAGAAGTAACAAGTGAAGTTTCTCTCTCAGGTTAGATTATCCGCAAAACAGGCCCTGAGATTAGGATTTGGGGACAAGTAGTTTATCTGGAAGGTCAAGGAACACAGTGAGGAAACAAAGAAGAGGGAAGAAAAGTCAATAAAGGATGTGTTGATGAGCAGGTTCTCACTGGGCATAGTTGGAGCCAATTCCCCTGTGAACCTCTAGTAGATCTTACAGAAGAGAAGTTGGCAAACTCCAGCCCATGAGCCGAATATCGTCCACTGACTTTTATAACCAGAGTTTAAATGGAATAGAGTCATGCCATTTTTTACATGTTTTCTATGGGCTGAATAATTATGACAAATAATAGCACCCCCTCCCAAAGACTAAATTATTTATTATCTGGCCCTACAGTTTGCCAGTCTATGGTGTAAAACATGCCTCAGAGTTGTCCCACCTGAAGGTGAGGAAGCTGAAGTGTTTATTTACATCCACTCATTCCTCATTGGCTGAGAACTGCCCTGGGGGTGCTAAATCCTAAGACCTCCTGGCTGACTCTGTAGGCAGGTCAGAAAAACCCCGGCTGTAAAGAGTCACATGTGCTTGCAGTAAGAAACTGTAGGTATATACAGAAACAATGAGTACCAAGGAAATATGAGCAGGGCAATAATACCATCTGCTAAAAATCCTCTCCACATACCCATCAATTCTAATCCCCATAGGTGACCACTTTAACAGTTTGGTGTATATCTTTCCAGAAGTTTTTCTGTGTATGGAGAATGTGTTATACATATTTGGATGTACTAGCTTATTTGGGAGTTGATGCCAGGGCAGGCATGAAAGAGCAGGCAGAATGAGAGAAGGAAGAAGAAAACTCTAATAAAGCTTTAATTTATTGTGCTGGTAAGTGCTATGGGCAACTGGGGACCCTCTGAGTGCCTTAGAATTAACCCTTTATTGCTGACTGAAGCAGAAGGTGTTAATTTCTGCTTAGTATGGAGCTGACCTCCAGGAGAACTGAATAAGCTTCTGTGGCTTTGGAGAAAGCTCTGAGGCAAAAATACTAGAGCCATTAAGCAAGTATTTCAGGTAAGATGTTGACAATACACATGGAAAATGTCCAACATAACTGCACTTGAAATCAGGGGTAGGCGATGGGATTGTGGCTAGAGAACCAACATTGTTTACTACAAACCTAAATCATGCTCACGTAGTTAATTACTTGTGTGATCCTAATAAATCTAGCTGGATGAGAAATAGTTAACTGCAGGAGCAATGAGTCATAAGATGCTCTGAGATAGTAGAAACTTATCATTTGAATAGGCATGTCCTTCAATTATTTTACCCAACCTTTATGATAGACATAACATGACTACCTTATTTGTTCAGTTCTCTTGTAACCATTTAAATTTTAAATGCTATCACACAGGATGAAAAACATCATCTAAATTTGTGGTTTTAATGTGAAAGGAACTGATTACCATATTGTTCATTCTTCTGCCTAAAAAAGTAAACAAGTACATCTTTGTCATAGTGACTCTTAGTGAAGAATCTATGTGATCGATTTTTACAACTACAGAGATAAAATGAGTTGTATTCATCTTCGGTGATTTTGCCTTCTTTGAAGATAAATTCCAGGCAGATTTTGCATCCATTCCTTTCTCTATCTTGGGTCTTAAACCTTTAGAGAGGCCTTGGGTGTCACACACTTTGCCTAACACTGTGACTTGGGCTTAATAGACATTCAACAGCCATTGCTAAACTAAGGGTTAATTGTTTCATGCGTTCTTCAGAGTATCCAGCTGTAACTGGACCAAACACACCATCCTGTGCTTTGTGGATTTCCCATTCTGGCTTATTCCAGGCAACTAAGGACCATACAGGGCTGAAAATGAAATTCTTCCATGCAAAGTAGTTAGTGTTTCAGAAAACAGCACTGCAAAGATGCTGAAAACTTAATTCACATCACTTGATTTATGATGTGTGGAACTCAGAAGAAAAACATGTTTATATTTATTTTGCCCATCTCTCTGTCAGTACAGATTAATGAAGGGTGTGTACAAGGAATGATGCAGTAGGGCCTCCATCCAGTTAACACGCCTTGAACCTCACACAACAGCCCAACAACACAACGGAAGATCTGGGAATTCAGTAGAGGCTGTTTTAGGAATGACTTAAATTACCCTGGGTTCAAACAAAAGCCCATTTAGACCAGTGTGAAGATCTGATGATGGGGAATCATGGCCAAGATAAACAAGCAGAACATCAAAGACTATTAGGCGGTTCCTCTTGGATGCTAAGAGGAGCCCATCCCTACTCTGGGAATCAGTGAATACCAGCTGTTATTTACAGTCCTTTGCAGATAGATGGCTGTGTGGCTAATTTGGAGGGCAGAAGCAGCTTGGAGAATGGAATGGTGGATATCAAAGGAGTTGTTATAATTAGACCAAGCTTAAATAAAGACATTTCAATGAAAGATTAAAAAAGAGAAAGTCCTTGAAGGTGGAAACAACTTATTTTAAATGAGTCATAGAATTGAAGGCTTGGGCTGCAACAAAAATGAAAATGAAAATGGTATAATACTTCAGCTCTACGGGAGATTTGGAAATGATTTTTTGGCCCAGCTGGCTTTAGATTCACAGAAGCAGACATGGTTTTTTGTTTTGCTTTGTTTCCCAGGAATAAGTCCTAGAAATGTACCCCTTTTTTTGTGGTAAATAAGAGAAGGAATTGTACTACTCCACTCTGTTTATCTCAACTGCATGGTAAACATAAGAGCCATCTGTAGATGGATTGATTACCAAGTTACAGGTGAGTGTGGTGTTAGGTGAATGTTTTCTGACAGAAAAACACTACGGGTAGCAGTGAAAGCTGAGAATTGCATGGTGTAGGCAGCCTTTGGGAAATGAACTTTTATTCACCACCTCCACTGTTGAAACATGGACTTGTTTTTAGCATAGAAAAAATTTAAACTACAATTAAGAGGCATTTGTAACATTGATTTACACTGGAATCCTTTCAGCATTGATGTGTCTTCTCCCTGATGTCATCAAGGTTGTCATGGAAACAAAGAATCAGTAGAGTAGAGCATCTAATTCTCTCTTCAATTATTCATCATAAAAAAGGGAAAATCTGAGACAAGAGAAATCATTTGGGGGAGGGGTGAATTCTGGCACCTCAGGAAGTATGAGGATCACTGTAGGGAAGAGAGGCAGGGTAGAGAGAGGGTAATGAGAACACTTGGAAAAAGAAATCAATACTTGGCAAACGAAAGTATTAAAAGATCATATTATTACACCTGACCTCTTTAATACAAACCAAAAGAATATCTGTTACCTCTCAACCCAATAATTGAAAACAAGAAAAGAAGTGATGTAGAATTACAGCAGAAACAATTAAGGGGGAGTTGTATCGTGGTCTCAATTAATGGCAAGGTGACCTAAGAGAGGTTCAGGGGAGAAGAAATACATAATGACTCTTTTTAAAATAAGCCAAGCATATTATTTTAAATGAACCATTAGAAATAAAAAAATGAATAGCATAAGTGAAAATGGAATTGCATGATAGAGTTCAAGCACAAATTACCATTTGTTTATTTTTCAGTCTCTTTTACAGGAAGGTCAGAGAACTCAATACTGTATTAAAATGCAATTTTTATGCCTGTGAACCTAGTATTGCTGCTGATGTAATAATCTTCTTGGAAAAGACAGATCATCCTAGCTATGGGTTTAAGCACAATCAGTGTTTGTTTCACAAAAGTCTCCAGGCTTCCTGAAGATTCTCTGACCATTTTCTGTGACTTGCCTTGTGAAAAAAATGTGTACTACTTAAGGAAAATACCAATTCCCTGGAAGAATGAGATTGGAAGAATGAGACTGACCAAAAACTATTTTCTTTGCTATCAATTCTGGAGATCATATTTTAAATTTACAGCTTTGTCTGTATTAGGGTGTATGGAAGATAGTGGAAAAGGAGAGAAAGGGGCAAATGCTATTTCCTTCTCATTTAAGAATACATACAGTTAGTGGGTAGATTGACATTTTAATAGTTGGTTTTAACCGGTTGCTTTTTTTGATTAAACAAATGCCTTTAACTGCCACCTGACGTTTAAATAGAAGAGGGTGTGGGTTGTAGTTTATTTTCAACTCTGCTTATTTAATACTAGGTAATAGAAAGGTGAATTGTAGCTAGCTGTTAAAAATATACAGAAAAATCTAATCAATATAACTCATTATCACAGTGAAGAAAGGAATAGTATACATAAGAGTGAGAAACTTACAACTAAAATATTTTTAAATTCAAGGGTATATGAAAGTATCAATCAAAAATTACTCCATAGATACCATAACTAGGCAAGAATTCAGAAAACTTCTTTTTTTGGGGGGGAGGGTGTCTCTGCCTTTATATGAGTTTTTTGGTGTTTTTAAAAATATTTTATTGGGGAATCGGGGAAGGGGAACAGACAAGTTGCTGTCCTTTTGTTCTTCAGTCTAGTTGTGGAGGACGTCGCTTCACTGGCCCATGT
>NW_017731357.1:3388867-3445774 GCF_001890085.2 Hipposideros armiger | reverse complement strand
ATTTTATTGGGGAATTTGGGAAGGGGAACAGACAAGTTGCTGTCCTTTTGTTCTTCAGTCTAGTTGTGGAGGACGTCGCTTCACTGGCCCATGTTGGTATTATCATTGCGTTCTTCCCAGATGAGGCAGTCGCTCGCCAGCCATTGGACGGCCGCTCAAGGTGGTTCATGGCAACTCATGAAAGCTCACACCTGCTGCTGGCCAGCCCCACTGCGGCCTACGCCATCGCTGGCGACTCACAGAAGCCCAGCTCCAGGTTGAGCTGTTGTTCACCATCTTAGCTGTAGAGGGCGCAGCATCACTGGCCCTCATGTGGGATCTGAACTGGGGTCCTGCTGCTCAGAGCTAGCGTCCCAAGCCAACTCCTAACCAACGTGCCACACGGCCGGCCCTTAAATGACATTTTAACATAGATATCTATACATCCTTAGATACTTGCAAAGCACGTACAGACAGATCTGTTTATTAAATAGTTGAGACAAAAAGAACAGAAAGAAAATCTTAACCTAATCATTAAAATAGTGGGAATATTGGTATTGTAATTTTGCTATTGTATGTATATTGTAGGATAAGCAAGGAAGTAAATAGTTAATCTTTTTAGAGACCAAAATTTTAAGTGTTAGAGAAAAGAAAAACAAAAACAGAATAAAATAAGATAAAACCCTGTAGAATTCAATTTAAATTGGAAATATATTTTAAACAATTTAATTCATATTAATATATGCTAGTTCTATCCCTGAAAGGTATTAGAAACAATGACATCCCAGTGGAATTAAAGATAGCTAGCACTTAGATCTTGATGGATAAGAACCATTTCCCATTAGACGGAACTTGTGTGGAGAATTGGCTGAATACACATTTGTGGCAGGAAAAATAAAAGGGAAGCCTGAATGATTTTGTGCTAGAAAGCAAGGAAGGGCTCAAAGAATAATGGGGACATGTCACAAGGATACAGGAGCCAGCATGAAAGGACTCACACTGGCCAAATTGAGGACAATTTGAGCATAAAATAAATAATGACCCTTAACTGATTATAAAATGCTGAAAACATTTAAATATATGAATCCATAGTGATAAAATAATATAATTTTTTTAGACTGCTGTTTTTGGAGGACCTGTATAGTTCATTCCCAGCTAATAAGGGAAACTCATTTTTATACATGAAAGCCAGTTCACAAAACGACAGAATTAGGAAATCAGCATTTTTGCAACATTCAGTGAAATATTTGATTCAGCAAATATTACAGGTTAGTAACAATAGCTGTAGTCAGGCAAGTGGAGGCATGAGTATTTCGGGCTACCTTAGGGAAGGAACCCAGGGTCTCAGGGCATAAGATCGGGGTCATGTACCATTAAAAGTAGGGCTGGCAAGACTGAGCAGGTTGCCAGGCCCCAGTGAAGATGATAGTATTCTAGGGATTTAATTCTGAGAAGGAATTAAAGGTAAAGTTAGGAATGGGAGAGCAGCAGCCTAGGCCTATAAACTGGGTTAGTGGGGAAAGCTGCAGCTCATTGAACATGAGTTATGTCCAGTTACAGCTCACCCAGGCATACCAGCTATCACAAACTGGAACAACAGTAGAGCCTGCTACTAGTGAGTTTAGGGCTCATTAGAACTCATTATGAATCATGATTCTCTTTAGCATGATATTCTTGAAGGACCCTGGTCAAATTCCTCTTTATAGTCCTGAAATGCCCTGAATGCTTACTAATATTTTTTCTTTCTTTAGGTAAAGGATGATGTAGCACTTAACTATCTAAATCAGCAGTAGTATCACCTAGGAGCTTGTTAAAATTACACGTTGCAGGAACCTCCTCAGACCTAATGAAACTGATTCTTCATTTTAACAATATATCAGGTCACTCTTACGCATATCAAAGTTTGAGAAGCCCAGGTATGACAAATACTTGGAGGAACTTAGCTGAAAGCAGCAGGCCTAGAGGATGGATATCACAGAGCTGTGGAGGATGGTTCCTGGCATGTCCCAGTATCCTCCACCAAGTGTGCACCCCACTCCCCCCTTATTTCCTCTCTGAAATTCATATCACTGGCTTGGGAACAGATGCTTCCCACTTATGAGAATGTGAGATGAATCAGAGTGGAGCTTGGGGAGGGATGGGAGAAGGAAAATGTGTTAAGAGAAGAGCAATTACACTGATGACAGATACGGAAATGGGCTGGCGGACATGGCTGAAAAGGGGGCAAATAATTTTTTTCAAAGATTTTAGTGGGGAATTGGGGAAGGGGAACAGTGTTGGGGAATTGAGGAAGGGAAACAGCTAAGTTGTTCTTCAGTCTTCGTTGTGGAGGGTACAGCTAGCTCAGCTCCAAGTCCAGTCGCCATCTGGCTGCCCATCAGCAACTTGTGGCCTCTAAGCTCAAGGTGCTGTGTTCAATCTTAGTTGTGGGTGGGCATAGCCACCATCCCATGTGGGAGTCGAACCTGGCAGCCTTGTTGTTAAGAGCGCACATTCTATCCACTGAGCCATCCAGGTGGCAGCTCAGCTCAAGGTGCTGAGTTCAGTCTTAGTTGCGGGTGGGTGTAGCCCACCATCGAACAGGCAGTCTTGTTGTTAGGAGCACGTGCTCTCACCAGCTGAACCATCCTGCCACCTGTTGACAGCTCAGCGGCAGTTCAACTCGGGCGTAGCGTCACTGGCCCATGTGGGAATCAAACCGGCGGCCCTGTTGCTCAGAGCTCCCACTCTTAAGCCAACTCTTAACCTACTGAGCCACTCGGCTGGCCAAAGGGGGCAAATAATTTTAGTTGAAGTTTCCATTTTAATCATGGCTTCTTATACACCAGTGTTCTAATCTAAAGACTTGGCTTTGAAATTCAGAATCACAAGCTTGAGAAGATGCCACCAGGATGACTTTAGGCAGGTTATATAAACTCCATCCCCCAATCTTCTCATCTGTGAAGTGCAGAAATAACAGTATCTACCTCCTAGAGCTGTTGTGAAGATTAAATGAGTCAAGTAGCTTCCCAATATCACAGGTCCAGTAAGGAACACCCAGCTGTGATCTGAAGCCAGTCATGTGGCTCCAGCATCCACAGTCATGTGGCTCCAGCATCCACAGTCATGTGGCTCCAGCATCCACAGTCATGTGGCTCCAGCATCCACAGTCATGTGGCTCCAGCATCCATCAATGGTTCTGAACCACTATGCTGTGCTGCCACTCTGAAAAATGAAAAGGGAACTTAGAGAAGAATTTGAAAACAGTCCCTCCTTCAATCATAGCCTTGATGAACAGTCATTCCCAGATCTTTCCCTCTTGTGTTAATCCAAAATCCTTAGAGAATATGTGTTTTTGTGTCTGTTTTGAAAAGCTCAACTTATATTTCTCCCCTCACCCCATCACTGTGGCTGCCCTCTGAGCAACAGCAGGGACTTCAGTCAGTTAACTCGCAGTTAATCAGAGTATTTGTGCCTGGGATTAAAACAAGTCGTGTTAGTGGTCACATCAGGTGACTTGGGGAGATGTTTAATCAAAGGTTACCACGATTTTATTCATTTACACCACAGGTAAAGTTTTGGGGCTTAGTTTTCTGAACTAAAGTAAACCAGCCTCATTTAACTCTGATGTTTACGACTGTTGACAGAAACTATCATCAAAGTAACACAAGGCAAAGAGGCGGAAAAAAAGTAGTACCTTAAGTGAAGACAAGTGAGAGACAAAAACAGGAAGAATTGCAGTGTGGTGTGGTAAGCAAACTGATAAGCTTTAAAATCAAACAGGCCTGAGCAATAGAGTTGTGTAACCCTGTTAAGTACCTTCATCCCTCTGAGTTATTTCTCTCTCTCAAAAGTGGGGGTATTGCCATCCACTTCACAGAAATTTTGTGAGAGTTCCAGGAGATAAACTATGTAAAGTATTTGTATATAGCCCTACAGATGGTAACTACTCAATAAATGGCAGCTAGTATCTTTTTGGACATGTAATCCAAATAATATCAGAGTTTAATATTTAAGGTGTTAATACACGCAGCTCTACACTCACAGCACTAAGGTGTGGAGGTCACACATAAAGCCAGTGCTTGTATTTAATGAAAAATATACTCGCTAAAAGTAATATTTACAAATATGCATTGCTTGTGCTAGCTGCTTCTTATTTACACAACAAATGAAAAGGGAAACAAAATCTCCACTTGAAGAGCTGCCAGCCAGCTAAGACAGCACAATTATAAAACTAAGAAAAAAATTACATGTGTAATTTACCAAGGAAATTACCAAGGAAAGCCTTTCAAAATTAGGCTTGAGGTCAAGGATGAAAAGGTTAACATCAGCTTGAATTCTAAGCTTTACATTGTAGACAGGTACACTGCTATTCTTCTGTTATTTCAGGTAATACTCATAACTGAAACTTAGGAAATGGCCTAGAATATGATAAACACTATAAAAGTGCTTATATTTATTAAGTTATTTAGTACTATAATTGTAACTACAGAACCAGCTGGAAATGGTCCTATCCTGTTTCTAACAAGATACTGAGTTGCTGTTCAGAGACAACAGATCAAAACCACAAGTCATACAGCTGAAACATGGGCAGAGGGGAGAACTTTGACCTCTAGCTGCATCCAGAACCAAGGTCTCACCCCCTCCCCCATGGAACCAAAGAACTGGGACATGACCAAAACTTGAACATCAGAACCCTTTCAGAAGCAAAGCGTCCATTGTCTAGGAAGATCTGGTATTTAAGCACCTTACCGTATCTTACCATAAATGACCAAGTTCCAAAGCTCGCCAATCAAAACCTGCTCTGCCAGCAGCTCAGCATACCAGCCTGTTACTTTTTACCCCTTAAAACTCTCCTTGAACCCTGGATCACGGAGCCAGATTTGAGCAGTGCATCTTGTCTCCTGAGAGCTGACTCAGCATCAAATAGCTCTCCCTTTTCTCAAAGGCCTGGTGTCATAGTTTTGGTTCCCATGCACATTGGACAATGGGCCCTTGCTCAGTAACATAACCATATGAGGGCAATCATTTTATTACCTCAATTTTACAGATGAAGATACCGGGGCACAGAAAGGTGAAGTAATTTATCTAAGGTCACACAGGTAGCAAGAGGTAAGGCTGGGATTCAACACCACAGTCTTTCTTAGAGTCCTGAGACCAAGCCATATCAGATGTTGAATTCATTTCCCATCACACAATTAAAACCATCTGCTTGACAATGTAACTTTACTAACAATTGTCACCCCCAATAAACTTTAATTTAAAAAAAACCTATCTGCTTGCATACATAAATGAAGATAGAAAACTTAAGAAAAATTAAGTGTTGAAGTTTTGGGATTTTTTGCCCCCTGGGAAATACAAAGTGATAGAACCAACGTGGAGACAGTGCTGGGAAGATAGTTCAAAATTTACTCCATTTAATGTGTATAGTATTTTACTGCTTTCAAGTTTGCTCTCTCAGTTTCCACATGGCCAATTATAACTCAAAGCTTCTATAGATATTTTGTTTTATACTGCTCTGCAGGCCTTGAATACTTGCTCTCAGGCTTTTCAAGCCAGCTGCAAAGTGTAGCTAATCAATTACAGCAGTCAGAAATAGTATATATTCATGAGTACAGCAGTGGCCTTTAACCCACAGAGCAAGACCATTTCAGAGGATAGAAAACTAAACCTTGCAGCTCAACCTCAACTTTCACCCTGATTTCCCATCCTCAGCAGCCCCAGAGAAGTCATTTTCAGCTTAGTCTCTTGCTGATAGTCATCTGCGGTCACAAAACTATTACCCACCACGCACGTACCTACTTAGCTCAATGTGTTCTGAGCCTGATAACCAAGACTGCTGGGGAGCTGCTCAGGACTGGCGTTAATAGGGAGACTCAATTGCATTTCACCCCAGAGGGGGCTGCTTACAGGTCAGTGCTGAGATAATCAGCCAAGCAGCTTATGCCGTATCCCCTGCTGCTGCCGCTGCCACTGGTTGTTTCTTAACCTTGGAAAATTCAAAAACATTTATTGATAAATAAAAGTGACAACTGAAGTGCTAAGAAAATCACCTCCTTATTTTCTTAATCAAGATTGGACACAGCAAGTAACATTTTCCCAGGCATGGTTTTGTTTTTCCTTCCAATTCTTCCTCCAAAATATTTAATGTTAAATCTCAGTCTTTGAGACTGAAAAACAATGTTAAGTCAACAACAGCTTTCCCAGCCTGAGATAGCCCTGGCTTGATCTGCAACAGAAAATACCAGTGATAAAAGGCCTAATTGATTGCTTAAGGGGGAAAAGATGTGATTCATGCTTTCGTACATTTTTAAGGCCTTAAATGTATCTCTTGCTAAGCCCAGAAATTTTTTTTATATAACTATTATGTAAACACTTTTGTTCCAGGTACTGTGGTTTACACAGAATGTATCCTTATCAAATATATACCAGATACCTTACACACTAAGGATGCAAGTAAATAAGACACAATTCTATCATCACAGGTTTGTTGTTGTTTTTTTTTTTTTAAAGATTTTATTGGGGAATTGGGAGAGGGGAACAGTGTTAGGGAATCGGGGAACGGGAGCAGACAAGTTGCTGATCTTTGGTTCTTCAGTCTAGTTGTGGAGGACGTGGCCTCACTGGCCCATGTTGGTATTATCACTGCGCTCTTCCCGGGCAAGGCAGATCAGTAGCTGGCCTCTGAAAGGCCGCTCACAGGGGCTCTTGGCAGCTCACACCAGCTGCTGGCCACTCACGCTTGCTGCCGGCCACACACGGTAGCCCATGGCAACCCACTGCCACAGGGGCTGCAGCCTATGCCATCACCGGCGACTCATGGCAGCCCAGCTCCAGGTTGAGCTGTTGTTCATCATCTTAGCTGTAGAGGGCACAGCGTCACTGGCCCTCATGTGGGATCCAAACCAGGGCCATGCTGCTCAGAGCTGGCGTCCCAAGCCAGCTCTTAACCAACGCACAACTCGGCTGGCCACCCATCACAGGCTTTGACAGTCAGCTATTGTACATACTTCTCCACTGCCTGACCTTCAGTCTCACCTAGGATCATAGATTATGTATGCAAAAAATGACTACTGTTCCAGGGGCAGAGCCCTCAAAAGGAAAGAGGAAATGTGTGAAAGTAAATTTCTTCTCTTAATCCTCTGTTTGTCCAATGGAAGGAGAAACAAAAGGATGGAACACTTTTCCTTCTATCAGGAGACCTTAAACATCAGAAAAAAAGAGTTTGGATATAATATGATCATTAAAGATTTTTAGGAAAAGAGATGGCTTGATTTATTAGGGAAGTGATGTAGAAAGTTTAATCTAGAAAACATGCAGAATTGGTAGAGGTCAATGTTAGAAGCAAGGAAGACAAGTTAACAAAACTACTATGGAATTTAGGCAGGGAATGGTAATTAAGTGTGGCTGGGAGGAGACACTGCTTCTGGCCAAGGTGGAATAAGAGTGATTACATTCACTCTCCCATCTGAAACAGATAACAAACGAAATTCTATGTACTCTAACAGTTTTCAGGCATTAGCTATCAGGCACAGGATAATGATTCCTATAAAAAGGGAAACATATGAGGTAGCCCCTGATTGCCCCAGCTTACTCTCAAGACAAGAGTTTCCAGGCCATCACATAGGCAGGGTGAACCCAGGCAGAACCCAACAGTCTCCCTGCATTAAGAAGATGGAATTGGAGATCCAAGGACAGAACCATCCAAAATCCTTGGATAACATATAAGGCAAGGAATACATTGTCTTTCCACTATCCAGAGTGGGAAAACCTTGTAATTTACAGGACATTGACCTAAGTACTCATGATGTAGAATATTTCTTGTGCCGGGGTCATGGTCTCGTGGAACCGAAGAATGGAGACACAGACCAGAGAGGTAAAGTTGCAGAAAAGGAGTTTATTAGAAGTAAAAATACATTTCATAGAAGCAGATGTGGGCCCAAGCAGTAGAGAATGGCTCAAGGGCCATTACTAGAAAAGAAAGTACACTTCAATGAGTTTGGAGCCGGCCGAGCAAAGGAAGCTCAAAAGGCTCAAGGGGGCCCAGGGCCAGAGCCAGGGCCAGGGAGTCATTATTAGGAGGAAAAGTACACTCCAAAGAGGTTGGAGCAGGCCCGGAGCAGAGGCAAGGCTCAAAAGTCTCAAAAAGGCATTGACTGGCCAGGATTTGGAGTTTTTATCCCTTCTTCCTCTAGAATGGGCTGTTCCTCTCTGGGTGTGGAACCACCTGATTGATCTCATCTCTTTAGAAATGGAATTTATTAGAAGGAAAAACAAGAGTTGGGTTGAGAGGGGAGGTCACCGGGCGGTCACATTCTGTGGGACGTGAAGGAATGCAGAGACTCAATGCCTGCCTCTAACTGCCTGCCTTGTTTTCCCTTGAGAGATGTGATCCCCATAAAATCTCGATAGGAAGTTGAGGGACAGAATGTCTTTTCTTCGGTATCTACTTCCTGCTGGGCAGGGGCGTAGAACTCTCTGTTGGGGGATTCACAGAACTCTCACCCTATCTGATCTTAGATGAGAGGAAGGGGTCTCGAGATCTGCCTGGAAGACTGTGTTGGCTTATTTGGTTGGGACTGGCAGTCTTGCTGGGGCACCATCTGTATCTCCAAGGCCCCTGAATGAGGAAAAACAGATTTTAATTAATAAATTTCTTAATAAGCAGAGCTCAAAGCTATTGGTATATTGTGGCTATGGGTTTTAAAAGAACATTAGCCTTTAATGTTTACAATCAACAAGTCTACTGGCCTGGGGAAATGTTAAAACCTATTCACTCTCTGGGATGGGATTATCCAAGAGTTAGGTCCAGAATGGCTTGGGGAATGTTGGAAAGTCACAGGCTTTTAAGTAGTTATCTAAAGCTGGGGTGGGTGAGAGATATTCTGTGATTCAGTCTAGGGGCAATCTTTAGTCTAAGTTTCAGAAACTGATTAGAAGAGGATTGAAAGCCAAGGACTAAGGAACTAGGGAAGAGGAGATTTAAAAGTTGTCCAGTGGGGTTGGGGTGGGAGTGGGGGGCTACTCGCTTGGCCTGCATCACTCAGGGCACTCAGAAAAGTATAGCCTCAGTAGCAGGGAAGAAATTAGTTTTAGGTTAACAGCCAATAAGGTCCCACCTAATAAAGCTTAAAAGCCAGCTTTGAAAGGATTAAACTATATACAAGCAATCTAACTACATCTGAGAAAAAATCTCATGAATATAAGAACACGGAACTATCCAGCACCCCAAAAAATGAAATTCACAATCCTAATATCTAATCAAGGATTATCAGGTGTGTAATGAAGCAGGCTAATGCCCCTGATAATGAGAAGAAAGTCAATGAGTAGAAACAAACCCCAAAGTGACATAGATGTTAGAATTAGTAGACAAAAACATTAAAACAGACATAACTATATTTCATATATTTAAGAAGGCATAAAAAGATTACGCATGTTAGATACAGACATGAAAGCTATACAAAATCCCAAATTAGAACTTTAGAGATTAAAACTGCAATGTCCTAGATGAAAAATACACTGGATAGGGTCAACAAAAAATTAGACACTAGGAAAGAAAAGCTTAGTAAACCCAAAGGCATGTCAATGGGAGTTATCAAAAATGAACTATAAAAATAAAAAGACTTAAAAATAAACAGAGTATAAGTGAGCTCTAGAGCAACTTCAAGTGGTCTAATATATATGTAATTGGGGTCCACAAAAAAAAATGAAAAAGTACTTGAAGAAATAATGGCTGAAATTTTTCTAATTTGATGAAAACTACAAACTCACAGATCCAAAAAGCTCAGTGATTCCTAACCACAAGAAATATGAAGGCATATCCTACTCACATCAAGGTGTATCCTACTCAAATTACTAAATCAGTGATAAAAAGAAATCTGAAAACTAGCCAGAGGGAAAAAAGACATTATGTAGAGTAACAAAAATAAGAATGATAGCATTTTCATTGGAGATAATGCAAGCTAAGGCAGTGGAACAACATCTTGAAAGTACTGAAAAAAAAAACCCACCTCTCACATAGAATTCAATACCTCGTGAAGATACCTTTCAAAATGGGTGAAAGATTTTCTCATACATACAAAGTCTGAAAGAATTTATTATCAGCAGACCTATACTACTAAAGGCCTCAGGCAGAAGAAAAGAATCTATACAAGGAATGGAAAGCATCAGACGTGTTAAATAGGTGGGTAACTGTAAAATATAGTTTTGTTATTTTAATTTATTAAAAGATAACTGACTATTAAAAGCCAAAGTAATAATTTATTGTGAGTTTATAACATGTATAAGTAAAATGACATGAAGGCTAGGGTAGAAGATAGAAAGATAGTGTTGTAAGGTTCTTATACTGTATGGGAAACAATATAATATTTCTTGAAGATAATTAATACAATAAATTAAAGAAGTATATATAAACCCTAAGAAAACCAAAATAAAAGTATAACACATAATCCAACAAAGGAGATATGAAATAACTTTTTTAAAAAGCTCCTCAAGTGCAGAGCAGGTTGATCATTTGTTAGAGGAGTATCATTCCCTTGCTTAGTGACTGTGGTTCTTCATTGGGCAGCAAAAGCAGTGTGGTGGTCATGGAAGCAGCCTAAGATTTTGAAATTGGGTAAAAAAAAAAAAGGCCCAAACTGAGCAGACTGCTGGTGAATCCACAGGTAGGAAAGCGCCCTGCAAACAGCTGGCCACTAAAGCTGCCAGGAAAAGCACCCCTTCTCCTGACGGGATGAAAAAACCTCATTGCTATAAGACTAAGACCATTGTATTTTGAGAAATTCATCCTTACCAGAAATCCACTGAGCTTCTAATACAGAAGCTGCCTTTCCAGACGTTGGTGAGGGACATCACCTAGGATTTTAAAACTGACTTGAGGTTTGTCAAGCAATGGTCATTGGCATCAATTCAATGCCAACAGAAATGACCAATTTGGGGTGTGGTGAAAAAGGAAACTTTATTCAGTGCACAACAGCTCAATTGTGATACACCAACGTTGTAAGAACAGCATGGCAATGGAACAGTTAAATAGTATTACAGCTCAGTTATGAAGTAGCATGGCTGTGGAACAGCAAGCTTGCAAGGTGGCCCTGGGGCTAGAAAACTCTGCTCTGCTCTGCTCTAGGTCTGCTCTACCCCAGTCTGCTCCACTGATTCAGCTCAGCTCTTTCAGCTCCAGTCAGGGAAGCACAGTCTACAGTCTTTGGTAGAAAGGGAAAGTACTCTCCTAGAGCCAGAGGGGAGCTGACTTATATAAAGAGAAATACCCACCCCAGTCCCTGATTTGTCTGTCTTCATGCAAATCCTCCCAGCTTGGTTCAAAAGGCACTGTCCTGATTGGTCAGAATGGAGGTGCTCTGATCGGTTTGTGAAGATGTTGATGGAAATAGAACTGCACAACTCCTATTGGATAGGGAAAATCTCAGTCCTAATGGTTGAAATACAACTACGGGAACTCCTTTGCAAGGACTGGCTCAGATGGCAGGGACACAGTTCACGTAAGCAGTTCAGTGCAGGAGATAGGCAGTTCAATGTGGAGGGCAGGCAGATAGTGCAAGCTTCTCCCTAAAGTGTGGCTTGTATGAGAAGCCTGTTTAGACATGTCTGCTAGTCTCTTTTTTTCAGTTTCAGCCCAGTCAGCCACCAGGAGCTCTTCTTAGTAGGTATCTTTTTTCTCAGGTCCCACAGGTTTCAGAGTGCCACCAGTGATGCTCTTCAGGGGTCTAGTGAGGTATACATGGTGGGCTTATTTGAAAATACTAATTTGTGTGCCATCCATGATAAGAGACTCACCAACATGACCAAAAACATCTAGTTGGCTCACCGGATACAGAGAGAGTTTAAGTGAAGGCAGTTTTTATGGTGTTTTGTAGTAAATTCTGTAAAATACTTAGGCTTAATTTGTGAGTTTTTTGGTAAGAAATTATAATAGTTGTAATATGTTGCATTTGTGCTTAAATAAAAAATCCAGCATCCATTTACAATAAAAACTCAGCAAAGTGGGAATAATAAAGGCCATAACAAACCCACAGCTAATATCATACTCAATGAAGAAAAGCTAAAAGCATTCTCCTTAAGACCAGTAACAATACAAGGATGCTCACTTCACCACTTTTATTCAACATGGTATTGAAAGTCCTAACCACAGAAATCAGACAAGAAAAAGAAATAAAAGGCAAATAAATTGGAAAAGAAGAAGTAAAACTGTCTTTATTTGCAGATGACAAGATACTGTTGGGTTGTCAGAAAAGTCATGATGTATTTTTTCTATGTTTTTCATTGCAAAAATGTGTCATGACTATTCTGACAACCCAATATATAGAGAGAACCCTAAAGATTCTACCAATAACTATTAGAACACAAAAATGAATTCAGTAAAGTAGCAGGATACAATATTAATATTCAGAAATTGGCTGCATTTTATACGCCAATAATGAACTGTCAGAAATATAAAGTAAGAAAACCCGTTTACAATTGCATTAAAAAAATAAAATAAAATACCTAGGAATAAATTTAACCAAGGAGGTAAAAGACCTGACTCAGAAAATTATCAGACATTGAAGAGAGAAATTGAAGAAGGTACAAATAAATGGAAGCAAATACTGTGCTCATGGATAGGAAGAAGTAACATTATTAAAATGCCCATACTACCCAAAGCAGTCTATAGATTCAATGCAATCCCTATCAAAAAACCAATGCCATTTTTCACATAACTAGAACAAATAACCATAAAACTTATATGGAGCCACAAAACACCCTAAATAGCCACAGCAATCTTGAGAAAGAAGATCAAAATTGAAGGTATCATGCTACCTGACATCAAACTACAATACAAGACTAGTAATCAAACCAGCGTGGTACTGGTA
Source organism: Hipposideros armiger (assembly GCF_001890085.2). NCBI lineage: Eukaryota > Metazoa > Chordata > Mammalia > Chiroptera > Hipposideridae > Hipposideros > Hipposideros armiger. The sequence continues at coordinate 3,432,950 of NW_017731357.1, read as the reverse complement.
TAAAAATGGATACATAGATCAATGAAACAGAACAGAGAGCCCAGAAATTAACCCATGCTTATATGGTCATTTAACCTATGACAAAGAAGCAAGAATATACAATGGGGTAAAGACAGTCTATTCAATAAATAGTGTTCGGAAAATTGGACAGGTACATGCAAAAAACAAAGGAAACTGCACCACTTTCTTAAACTATATACAAGAATAAACTCAAAATGGATTCAAGATTTAAATGTAAGACATGAAATTCTTAGAAGAAAACATAGGCAGCAAACTCCCTGACATTGCTCTTAGTAATATTTTTGCTGATATGTCACCTCAAGCAAGGAAAACAAAAGAAAAACATAAACAAATGCACTGCATCAAACTAAAACATTTTTGCACAGCAAAGGAAATCATAAACAAAATGAAAAGACATCCTACTGAATGGGAGAAGATATTTGCCAATGATACATCCAATAAGGAGTTAATATTCAAAATTTGTAAAGAAATCATACAACTGAACACTTAAAGAACAAACAATCCAATGAAAAATGTGGGCAGAGAACCTGAATAGACATTTCTCCAAAGATGACATACAGATAGCCAATAGACATATGAAAAGACCCTCAATGTCATTAAACAGAGAAATGCCAATTAAAGCCATAATGTGATACCACCTCACACCTGTCAGAATGGCTATCATCAATCAATCAACAAACAACAAGTATTGGCAAGGATGATGAGAAAAGGGAACCCTTATACACTGTAGGTGAGATTGCAAAATGGTGCAAGCATTATGGAAAACAGTTTGGAGGTTCCTCAAAAAATTAAAGTAAGAACTACCTTATGACCTAGCAATTCCACTTCTGGGCATTTATCAGACAAAACCCAAAACACTAATTTGAAAAGATATATGCACCCCTATGTTTATTTATTGCAGCGCTATTTCTAATAGTCAAGATATGGCAACAACCTAAGTGCCCACCAATAGATGATTGGATAAAGAAGAGGTGTTACATGTACAATGGAATATTACTTGACCATAAGAAAGAATGAAAGCTTACCATTTGTGATAACATGAATGGACCTAGAGGATATTATGCTAAGTGAAATAAGTCACACAGAGAAAGACAAATACTACATGATCTCACTTATATGTGGGCTCTAAAGAAAAAAAAAACCAGAAACAGACTCATACATACAGAGAACAAACTGATGGTTGCCAGATGAGAGGAGTTTTGGGGAGGAGGGGTGAAAATGGTGAAGGGATTAAGAAGTACAAATTGGTAGTTACAAAGTAGTCATGGAGATTTAAAGTACAGCATAGGTAATATAGTCAATAATATTGTAATAACTATGTATAGTGCCAGGTAGGTACTAGACTAATGGAGTGGGAGGGAATCACTTCATAAATTATATAAATATATGACCACTGTGCTGTTGTCCTGAATCTAATATAAAATAATATTGAATGTAAATGAAAAAAATTAAAATAAAAAAAGTTTTCAAATTGGATTGAGAAGCAAGGACAAATAAGCTGTATGATGCCTAAAAGAAACCTACTTTAAATATAAAAACAAATAGATTAAAGTAAGTGGATAGAAAAAATATACCATGACAACATTAAGCAAAGAAATGTTGGGTTGGCTATATTAATATCAGATAAGGTAGATTTCACAGCAAAGATATTACCTGGGATAAACAGAGGCATTTACAATAAAAATGGGGTCAATTTATCAAGAGTCATAACAATTCTAAGCATTTATCTAATAATGGAGTTTCAAAACACATGAAGCAAAACTTGATAGACTTGAAATGTCAAATAGACAAATCCACAATGATAAGAGGAACTTTCAACACTACTGTCTCAATAATTGATAGAACAAATAAGCAAAAAAATCAGTAAGGACATAAAATACTTGGATAACACTTATAACCAATTTTACCAAGTTTAAATTTACCAAATTTGATCATATTCCCAATTATTAAAATGTTTCATTACATTTTAAAATATTCAAATCATACAAAGTATTGTATCTTCTCTAACCACAATAAAATTAAATTAGAAATCAATAACAAAAACTTATCCAGAAAAATCACTGTATATTTAGAAACTAAATAACATGTGTTATTTGCCCATGGGGTCAAGAAGAAGATATAAAAAAGAAAATTTTCAGAGGAATGAAAATGAGAAAACAATGTATCAAAATTTATGGGTTGCACTAAATGCCTATGTTAGGAAAGAATAAAGGTCTCAAATCAGTGACTTCAACTTCTACCTTAAGAAACAAACAAACAAACAAACAATATATATATATATATATATATATATATATATATATATGAACAAAAAATAAAAAGAATAAAGGCAATAAGACCATAAAGCAATAAAATACAAAACTAAAACAATGGAAAACATTAATGGAACCAAAAGATGGTTCTTTGGGATTAAAAAAAAAATGAAGGTGACAAACCTCTAGTCAGACTAATCAGGAAATAAGAAAGCAGACCAAAAATAAAACATGAGGAAAAGAGATCACATAATTACAGAACATATAGGTATTAAAAGGAAAGTGCCTTAGTAATTACCATAAAACTTGGTGGTATGAACCTGCAAACATTTATTATCTCACAGTGTCTATGAGTCACGAATTAAATTTCTTTAAAGATTTTTAATCTCTCATGAACTCTCTCCTCAGTGTCGTTCCAGGTTCTTCCCACTGTTCATTTCCAAAGCCACTCCTATTTTTTAGGATTTTGTTATCACAGCACTCCATTTTCAGTATCAAAATTTATAGTTTTCCATTGCCATGCAACAAATTGCCCACAAACTACGTACTTAAAAGTCATATTATCTTAACATTTTTGTAGTTCAGGAATTTGAGAGTGCTTTATCTGAATGTTTCTAGATCAGGATCACTTGTGAGGTTGCAGACAACATATCAATCAGGGCTAGAGTCATCTGGAGGCTAGAAGATTTGCATCCAAGATGGATAACTCACATGGCTGTTCTCAGTGGGCCACAGTTCCTTGTCATGAAGGCTGTTCTATGGGGTTACTTGAGTGTCACTGCAACATGAAAGCTGGCTTCCACTCACCAGGCAATACAAAACATAGATCAAGGAAGATGTCACAATACCTTTTATATTCTAATCTTGGACATTACAATACTTTAATTCTGTCACATGTTATTTGTTAGAAGCAAATCACTTAGTGCAGCACACATAGAGAAAGTAAATTAGGCATAATTTGTGAAGTGAGGTGTGCCAAAGTATTTTTGAACATAATTTGAAACCACCACATTAATAAGGAAATGTTATAAACAATTTTATGCCAATACATTTGACAGTTTAGATGAAATGGACAAATGATTTGGAAGACAGAACTACCAATGGTCACTCAAGAAGTAATAGATGGGCCAGCCGAGTGGCTCAGTCGGTTAAGAGCTCGCTCAAGAGTTTAAGCTCTGAGCAACAGCGGTTCAAGTCCCGGCCCGAGCTGAGCTGCCAACAGGTAGCAGGATGGCTCAGCTTAAAAAAAAAAGAAGTAATAGATAACCAGAATAAGTTCATATCTATTTAAATATTGAATTTGTGATTTAAAACCCTTCCACCGAAAAACAAAAACAAAAACTCTAGACTCAGATGGCTCCACTGCTTCACTCTACCAAACATTTAAGGACAAAATAAGATTAATTCTACACAGCTCTTCCAGAAAATTAAAAAGGTGGAAATACTTCCTAACTCTTATAATGAGATAAGAAATATCCTGATAAAAAATACCTTTGCCTGATTTTGTTAAGTAAAACATAGATACAGAAACTTCTTAACAAAACTTTACAAATTTAATTCAATAATATATAAAAAGGTAACATATAATGACCAAATAGGGATTATTTCCGGAGTACAAATTGGTTTAATGCTTAGGTTTAACAGATTAAAAAATGAAAACCATACAATAATCTCAATAGTTGCAAAAAACCCTGAAAATTCTAACAACTATTCCCAATAAAAACTCTCAGTAAACTAGGTATAGAAGAAAACTGTCTCAAATTTATTAAGAACACCTTTGAAAAATCTGCAGCTAATATCATATGTACAGTACAGTTGAATTTTTCCTTCTAAGATAAAAAAAAGGCAAGGATAGCTACTCTTGCTGCTTCTAAAAGAAAAAGGCATGAAGATTGGAACATATTTAAAACTGCCTTTATTAGCAGATGATATCATTGTCTATGTAGAAATCCTGCATTACCCTTTTAAAAAGGTACTGTAATAAGTGAGACTAGCAAATTGGCAGGATACAAGGTTGTATTAGTCAGCTTGAACTGTCATAACAAGATACCATAGAACGGCAGCGGGTGGGAGGGAGGACTTAAAAAACAGAGACTTATTTTCTCACACTTCTGGAGGCTGGATGTTTGAGATCAGGGCGCCAGCATGGTCAGGTTCTGGTGAGAATTCTCATCTTGATTTGCCTTCTCTCTGTGTCCTACCATGGAGGAAGCAGCAGTCTCTCTTTCTTTCTCCACTTATAAGGCCACTACAGTTGACAACACAAGTTTGAACTGCATGGGTCCACTTATATGTGGATTTTTTTCAATAAATACAGTCGGTCCTTTGGTATCTGTGGGTTTTGAATCCACAAATTCAACCAACAGCAGATTAAAAACTTTAGTTTCGCACTCCCAACTGAGGTTTCCCAACCACAGATTCTCAACCTCAAATTGAAAATGCTGTTTTCGATCTGATGTTGGTTGAATCCATGGGTGAAGGGCCCACTGCGGAATCAAAAGTTATATGCAGATTTTCAACTGTCTGAGGGTTTGATGCCCCTAGCCCCCCACCCTTTGCATTGTTCAAGAGTAAATTATAATCCCATCATGAGGGCCTCACCCTCATAACCTAACCTAACCCTAATAATCTCCCCAAAGCTCCATCTCCAAATACTATCATATGAGGGTTAGAGCTTCAATATAAGAATTGGGGGAAAAGGGCTACAAACATTCAGCCCATAACAAAGGTTAACATACAAAAATCAGTTATGCATGTGTATGTAACATGCACAAATATGAAATAAACAATTAGGAATTGAAATGATACCATTTACAATAGCATCAAATGTAAGAAATGCTTGGGGACAAATTTGACGCCTATACACTGAAAACTACAAAATATTGCTGAGAGAAATTGGAAAAGACCTAAATAAACAGATGTACTATGTTCACCAATTGGAAGAATCGATGCTTTTAAGATATCAATTCTCCACAAATTGATCTATAGATTTAAGACAATCTCAATCCAAACCTCAGCATCTTTGACGTGTGTGTGTGTGTGTGTGTGTGTGTGTGTGTGTGTGTGTGTGTGTGTAGGTAGGTAGGTAGGTAGGTATGTTTTTTTAGAAAACAACCAGCTGATTTTAAAATGTATATGAAAAAGCAAAGGATCTAAGATAGCCATAACAACTTTGGATAATAAAGAACAAATTTAGGAGGGCATAAAATATCTTAAGATTTAGCCTAAAACTACAGTTAAGAGAGTGTGGTACTGACATAAATAAAGACAAATAGATAAGTGAAACAGAACAAAAATAGATCCACACAAATATGTTGCAACAGGTTTTGACAAAGGTGCAAAGTCAGTTCAATAGAAAAAGGATGGCCTTTTGAACAAACAATGCTGAAATAATTATATAGCCACATAGTAAACAAATTAGCCTTGACTCATACTATATTAGTTTTCTATTGATGCATAAAACCCCCCCACAAACTTAATAGCTTAAAATAACACCCATTTATTAACTCATAGTTCTTTAGGTAAAAAGTCTGGGTACAGTATGACTGGATCCTCTGCTCCAGGTCTCAGAATGCTAATAATATCAGTATATCAGCCAAGTAGTGTTATCATCTGGAGCTCAGAGTCCTTCTCCAAGGTCATGTGGTTCTGGCAAAATTCAGTTCCTTGTGGTTGTAAGACTAAGGTTTTTGTTTCCTGGCTGGCTGTCAGCCAAGGGGCAATCTCAGCAACCAGAATGTGTCAGCTTTCTTTGCCACGTGGCTGCTTTCAGCTTCAGAGCCAGCAATGGAGAATCTTATGCCCAATCCCTTTTACTCTTTAAATCCTTTACTTCAGGAAAAGACAAAGCCTTTTCAAGGACTCACTTGATTAGGTCATGCCCATCCAGGATAATCTCCCTATCTAAAGGTCAAATGATTTGGGACCTTAATTGCATCTGTAAAAATCCTTCACAGTAGCACCTAAATTTCTGTTTGATTGAATAACTGTGAAAAGATGTGCATACACCAGAGCTCTTGGGAGTCAACTTAGAATTCTGCCTACCACACACAACTTGTGCCATTATAATAATCAAATCATAATGTGACATACACCTAGATGTACAAAAACTAAACTTTTAACATGTCTAGAAGAAAATATAGGAGACAATCTTTGTGATTAGGCAAATATTTCTTAAGTATGACACCAAAGTACAGTTTATAAAAGAAAAACTGGATAAACAGAGATTCACAAAAATTAAGAACTTGTCATCAAAAAACACTGTTCAAATAATGAAAAGATAAGGCACAAACCAGGAAAAAATATTTGCCAACTGCATATTTGATAAAAGTCTTGTGTCCAGAATATGTTAAGAACTCTCAATTCACAATAATAAGAAAACAATCAATTAAAACATGGGGGAAAGATTTGAATAGACACTTTACCAAAGAATAAACATGAGTGGCAAATAAGCACACAAAAAGATGCTCAACGTCATTAGTCATTAGAGAAATTCAAAATAAAGCCACAGTGAGATACCATTACTCACTTATTAAAATGGCTAAAATTAGAAATACTGACAGTATCAAGTGTTAAAAAGGATGCAGAGCAAGTGAAACTCTTAATTGGAGTGAAAAAAGGTATATCCACTTTGAAAAACATTTAGCAGTCGTTTTAAATTAGTTTCAGGTGTACAAAACAATGCAATAGTTATCCTTTTCACCCCTCACAAAGTGACAACCCGCTTCCCCCCATCCACTGTCCCCCTACCCCCAATATCATACATATCTATTACAATTCAATTGACTTCATTCCCACACTGTACTCCACTTGGCAGTTTTTTTAAAAATTAAACTTATACCTTCAATATGACCCAGATACCTCACTGCTAGATATTTACCAAAGAGAAATGAAAACATATGGAGATTTGTACAACATGTTCATAGCAGCTGTATTTGTAATAGACAGAAATGAAATAACCCAAATGCCCATTAACAGATGAATGGATTAACAAATTGTGATATATGCATACAATGAAATACTATCTAGTAATGGAAAGAAATTAACTATTGAAACACACAAAATGGTTGAAATTTCAAAATCATTATGCTGAGTGAGAGAAGCCAGACAAAAGAGTACATACTGTATGATTCTATTTATTTACATTTCTAGAAAGTTTTAACTAATCTACAGTGACAGAAAGAATTCAGCGGTGGATTGGGAAAGAGGCAGGAGTGAAGGGTTACAAAGTAGCATGAGGAGATTTGAGAGTGCTGATGGATATGTTTCTTATCTTCACTATGGTGATGATTATATATATATATGTATATATATATATATACATGTATATGTCAGAATTTATCTAATTGCACATTTTAAATATGTTCTAGTGTATGTCAATCACATCACAAAAAAGTTTTTAAAATACAAAAAGATATATAATGCTTGTGTAATTACCAAAAATAGAGAATTGGGAAAAGGGCATCTAAATGTTGTCAAGAGCTATATTCCATGAATTCACCTCTAAATCAAGCTGTTAACAAGAATAAAACTTGGAGCTAAATTAGGAAGAGTAAAAGACATGCTATGCTAAGAAAGCCTTGGAATTAATATGGAATTATTAATAGGTGTGTAGTGGTGCCTCTTGGAATTAAAGTGTTGAGAGACCTACAACTGGGCCCTCACTACCCACTATCTGCAATGGTGGTCAACACCATTGTTGTGGTCAGTGCAAACTTAGAACGGACCAGTCCTAGAGTTGGGGTAAGTGTAACAGCATTAAGAGGGCTCTGGGGCCAGGATCTCATAAGGAGGCAGAAGGAATTTCTATGGCAGGCTGTTCCTACAGGAGTTTTTGGCCAGGAATTCAAATGAGAGCCTTTTCCTGAAATAATGTTACTGGCCATTATTTTTTTATTATATAGGTAATTCCTGCTCATTGTAAAATAAGCAAAGAAACAACATACAGCAGAAAGGGATTTACTTTTGTGCTCCTAACATTTCTTTCCAAAGATAACTACTGTTAATAGTTTTATTCTGTACTCACATTTGCCAACATTTATTTATGCATAATATTGGGTTGTTGGAAAAGTCATGACATGTTTTTTCTATGTTTTTTGTTGCAAAAATGCATCATGACTTTTCCGACAACCCAATATATACACATTGTTAAATTTCATTTTGATTTTTACAATGACGAGATTGTAAGTTTATGCTCTTTTGCAAATTGCTTAATTTACTAACCAACATATCAAAGACAACCTTCCTAGCAATTCAATTAGACCTATTTCATTCTTTTAACTAGATGCATTAATTTCAAAACATTAATATACAATAAATTTTTAATCATCCCTTTATTGATACAAATGTTTGATTGTTTGAAATTGTTGTACTTATTAATAGCTCTGTAGCTATAATCCTGTTAAATAAAGTCTTAAGTACTTATACAAGTATTTTGATGAGCAAATGGATAAAAGAAATTTTATATTGCTGTTTATTCCCAAAATGCTCCCTAAGAGGTACCTACTAGTATTCACACATTTTCCATTTCTCCACAGCTGTGCTAACAGTGGATTTTATCCATCTTTTAACTTTTTCCAATATGATAGTTGTAATAGTTTTCTAGGGCTGCCAAAGCACTATAAACTGAGTGGCTTAAACAACAGAAATTTATTGTCCTACAGATGTCAGAAGATTGGTTCTTTCTGAGGGCTGTGCTTCTCCCTTAGATTCTGGTGGTTTGCTGGCAAGCTTTGGCATTCCTTGGCTTACAGAAGCATAATCTCCAATTCTGCATTCGTGTTCACAAATCGGCATAAAATAATATTTTATTATTGCTGAAATGTTATATTGGTTAGGATTATCCAGAGAAAAGAGAGATTTATTATGAGGAATTGGTTCACACAATTTACGGAGACTGAGAATTCCCAAGACTGCAGCCAGCAAGCTAGAGATCCAGGGGAGCCAATGGTGTAGTTCCATTCCAAGTCCAAAAGCCTGAGAACCAAGAGAGCCAATGGTGTAAGTTCCAAATGGAAAGCAGACTGGGGACCAAGGAAGAGCCAATGTTTCAGTTCAAGCCCAAAGGCAGGACAAGATGGATTTCCCAGCTCAAACTGTCAGGCAGGAGGAGTTCCCTCTTACCCAGCCTCTTTGTTCTAGTCAGGTCTTTGACTGATTGGGTGACGTTGACCCAATTAAAGAGGGCAATCCGTTTTACTCAGTCTACTGATTCAAATGTTAATTTAATCTAGAAACACACTAAAACAGATATATTGAGAATGTTTGGCCAAATGTCTGGGTACTCTGTGACCTAGATGAGATGACATAAAATTAATCATCAACAGCGTGCATAAATAAAACTGTGCATTTTTGACATGTTTATTGGTATTTTTTTGGCTTCTTTTATAAATTGCTTGCTCATATCCTTTGCTATTTTTCTATTGCAGCACCCATTTAAAAGCTCTGTGCTTGCTTAATTAAAAGGCCAAATAACAATTAATAAGCATACTGAGAGCAGATACAAACACCCATAATTCAAAACTATTTTTATTTTCAAATGTTGCCTTCCAGTTATTTTTCATTATGAAAGCTCATTTTTGCATTATAGCAGCCATAATATATAAATTTGTATTATGGTGTTTTGATTTATTTTACATCAAATATTAAAATGCCATTTAACATCCTATTTTAAAAAATAAGTGAGGAGAAGGAGAAGGCAGTTTGAAAAGGGGAATTTGTTGAGATATAACCCAAGGTGAAAAGAAAACTCTTAAAATTTTACTGTATTACCCCCCTCTCTTTACTTCCTACATAACTGTTTTTGTCTTTCACACTACTTTACTATTCACTCCAGAAATGGCCCAGGGCTGTCCAAAATTAAACATAGCAAAGCCACCAGCTTTGACTCCTTCAGTAAGTGCTCGCTAGGGACAGTGAAACTTGTATACTGGAAAAATATATGCAAGGTATAACTTTGGTCCCCTGGCAATGCTGACACTTTGTGTAAATTTTGACAAGGTAGGACAGGTTCTCTTCTGAGATATAACCTGGCAAATCTTGCTCACTACAAATGGGTGCTATCTACTCTAATTTAAATGGAGTTAGGCCCAAAGTATAAGGTTCTGGAAAACAGTGCCTTATTTTGTTTTGTTTTGGTTTTTTTTTAAGAAGTCACATCCAATCAAGTCTGAAAGTCACATATGTGGCAAAGGACCTTTCATACATACTGAGCCCAGCATGTCTGAAAGGCTGCCTTTCTCCAAGCGGCTCAGGTTACTTACCTTGTACCCTAAGCAGTTATTCCTTGAAAGACACAGCTACAAACCAGCTTGAGGCAATTTTTCTTGAGCAAGGCAGCCTAGGGCATTGGACAAAAAAGCTGCACTTAGAATTAGAGACCCAGAGAAATGGGGAAGGGGAGTGACTTCCTCAAGTTTAGTACCGGTAATGAGTACTGGGACAAGGATTCCAGTCTTCTGTTTCTTCAAGTGTTAAAAGAGATTAGTGGCTTGAATAGTCTCTGTTTAAATTTGAGGTAATTTCTAATCTCTTGGTTATTAGACTGAGTTAAAATTGTGGCTTTGCCTCCTATTAGATATGCAATTTTATTAAAATATTCAACTACCTGTGCTTTTTACAGCTATAGAACTACCTCACTTACAAGTTGTAATATATATAAAATGATAAGCACAAGGCCTAGCATATAGCATCCAATTAATAGTAGTAAGTAGCATTATTATTATCAACAATAATAATCACCTTTTCACTAATACAGAGGAACCTTTCCTTTTCCATTTCATAAGAATTATAAAAATGTTAAAACTATAGGGTCTTAGAGAGTAGTAATTCAATTTGCTAATATTACAGATGAGAAACTAGAAGGCTAGATGATCTGGTCAAATCACCCAGCTGGTTAGTGGTTAGTTGTAGAACCAGAATTGGAGGCCTGGCTTCCTGGCCCTCAGCTCTGCATCCATTTCCAGCTTCACTTCTGGTCTGCCTTAGTCCCAGATGAGGAGCTCACAGCAGGCTTGGTGTTCTGGTATCCATGCCTCTGCCTGCCCTCAAACTTTTCTCTTTTTTTAATGGCAGACATTTGAATGCAGATTTTTATTTCCCTGTGTAAGCACGCAGAATGTTGTAATAAGGCTACTAAAAGGATTCAATTTTAATGAATTTAAAATCTCTGGTGTCAATACAAACCTTCTTCTTGTCCTCATTCATAATTTATTTACCAGGTAAATAATTTATTTATCAGACTTATCCTTTGATATTTAGCTCATCTTATGTGAACTCTTTTCCCGTATACTTGCCCACCTCCATTTACTTACAGAGTTAGTTTCTCTTTCCTTTGCGTTCCCAAAGCACTTACTATCTTTCTCTATAAAACAGCTTTTACACATAACATTGTATTTTCTTTTACATATTACATTTTCCCCCCTCAAACTTTCTAAAGGTTCCTCCAGGGAAAGAGGATAGAGCCTCCTTCAGTTTTACCCCTGATCAATACCCATTCCTAGAAAGGTAAAGTTTGCCCATTCTGACCTCAATTCTCTTATTTACCTTGGCCATTCAGTCAACCAGAGCAGCTCCCTGCTCTAGCCCACTTTCTTCCTATCACCTGTGCCTTACCACAACTCTCAGAAGAATCCATGTATCTGGCGGCAGGATTGCTCATACCCATTTTGACTTAAAATAGCTTAAATTATTTTTCCAAAGGGAGCACCCAATGCCCTACATAGGAAGAAGAGCACCTTTTTCTCAGCTTGATTAATGGATCTTCCTCCTCCCTATTGGAAAAATCTGATCAAGGGACTTCTTTGACATCTTGCTTCTCTGTTTGGTTCCCAAAATGAAATCCACATGAATATAGATATTCCCTGGTATATTCTGAATATATAGAAAGATAAAGAACAATTGTTAACGTTTTGAAGTGGTCATCGATTCTCAACTCCTTATGTCATAGATAGAGAACTGAGCCCCAGAAGGGTTAAATGACAGCTTCTTCTATTCAGGAATTATGTTGTAGAGTTTATTGGATCAGACACTAAGAGAATTGGTAAACAAGCTTTAGAAGCTCAGGACTTCAGAAACATCTGCTCTCTCTCTCTCTCTCTCTCTCTCTCTCTATATATATATATATATATATATATATATAGCAGATACATATATATACATACATATAAATATATACACATACATATATATATACACATACATATAAATATATACACATACATATATATACACATATATGTATGTATATATATATATATATATGTATGTATTTTCTTTTCTGGATGTAAGTGAAGAAATAGGAGGAGACATGACAGGCTAGCGGTGGCAATGGAAAGATACAGCAGCAACCTTGGAATAGATCAAAAGAGTATTTATGTCTTACTTTCATCTGAATTTTCAATATACTGTGGGAAGGGACAATGAGCGCAACACATTCCAAAGACGAAGTGTCTGGATCACAGGTTTCAGAAGGTACTACAACCTGTATTTGCTGAGCTTTCTGGGGAAACTGGAACACATGTGCCTGAATAAGAATCAGCTTGCACAGCCAAGTTCATCACCAGGGAGTGTGAGCTTGCCTTCAGACCACTGAAGTTCATATCAGTATGCAGAATTAGAACTGAGAGTTCAGTCTATACCAGGTATCAAAAAAAGCTTGTCTGTGTGTGTGTGTGTGTGTATACACATATCAATGCCTTTTACTTTCTGGTCATTGGATTTGTCTGTTTAACACTTTAGAGGTAGCAGAATTTAGGAGCAGTTCTGGGGCATGGATTTAACTGTTATGTATGACATACACTTGAGGGGAAACACCAAATGAAGACAGTTCATATTTCATTAAACTAGTCACATGGGGAACTTATGAGAGGGAACACTCATAAATGTTCTAACCAGATATGGGATTAAGGACATGGCAGGATTGAAGCCCAGGTTCAAGTACATAGTCCAGGACAAAAAATCCATTTCATTCCTTTTTTTACCTAGTTATTCTTCCTCTGTCTTTATCTTTTGGAACTTTGCTGTGCTGTGTATTGCCTATGTAAAGGTCAAAAAATAAAACTTCTGCACTAAATCGATTTAATCAGGATCATAATAAAACTATATATGTATAGGTAAAGATAATAGATTGAACAAATTCATCTCATTAACATATTTTAAGGGCACAAAACCACAAGGACTAGGTAAACAGGAGAGGATACAACTGTAACAAAATTTTGGAAACTGGAAAGCTGACTGGCAAGCAGAGTTAAAGAATTTTAGGAGACACAAGAGTACTGAATCTGAAGCCAACAGTGAGGAAACACAAAGAACATCAATTCACACAACAAAATCCCCAATGACAGTATTACGTATCTCTAGAAGTGAAAAGAGTAGGGGAAAGAAAAGATCCAAAATAAGGAAGATGTATTTAAAATCTATTTAGGCAGCAATTAGGACCCCAGTTCCAATTTTTCACTCCTTGAAATTTCTTCCACTTACCCCAGAACACTGGAGATTTAGTCTCTGGACAGGGCAACAATAGGGTCTTTTTTGCCTGGTGTCCTCCAGTTCAGTCAAAATATAAACAGATAGATTAAGTGAGTACTCAATACTTGATGGTGAGCTCTCCCCAGGCCTCTTCCCTACTCTGCTCTCAGAATACTGGGTACCATGACTCTAACCTCAAGAAAGCTACTGGAAAAGTCTTCTCTGAGGAATATGACCAGCACAAATTAAAAAAAAAAAAGGAAAAAGTAATCAAAGTTAACCTCAAAGAAATGGATCAGCCAGATAACCCTACAGTGACATTTACACTTGACAAATCCCACTTGTGTTAAAATGCTAAAAGCTTCCAATCAGCTTTTAGTGTCCCTCTTGTAAATGTAAACAGGCAACCAAGGATCACCAGACAAGCAGAAAAGAAGCAATTAGATGAAACAGGTACTTTGTCTAATATTTTTTCTCTCTGAATAATCTATCAACATATCACAGAGCTAATAAGATATCGTAACCACTAAAAAAGAACAGGACAAAGAGGGACAGAGATTTAAAAGCAAGATTCTTAAAAATAAAAAAATATAAGTACATGTATATATATTATCGGTATACACACAAATGCATATATTCAATCATCTCATATGAGGTCTGACAATTATGTTCGTGAACTCATCCTAGAAAAAGTGCTACATATCTCATTGCTGAATATCACTATGGTCACTTTCAAAGTACTCCCCTTGAGAAACTATGCACCGATGCCAGCACCTAGCCCACCCTTCAAAGCAATTTTGGAACTCTTTCTGGAATGACCATCAGAGCTGTCATTGTTTTATACTTGATGTCCTGAATGTCATCAAAATGTCTTCCTTTCAATATTCCCTTCATCTTTGGGTAAAGAAAGAAGTCATTAGGGGCCAGATCAGGTGAGTAGGGAGGGTGTTCCAATACAGTTATTTGTTTGCTAGCTAAAAACTCCCTCACAGACAGTGCCGTGTGAGCTGGTGCGTTGTCGTGATGCAAGAGCTCCTTCAGGACCATTTTTGCACAAACCTTTCTCATGCCAAGATTTTCAGTTAAGATTTTCCTGTCTGTTTCTATATCGATGTTTACTTGGTCTGCTATGCTTCTCACAGTCAGCTTATGATTTTGATGCATAATTTGACGAATTTTTGCAATGTTTTCATCAGTTTTGCATGTTACTGGCCGCACTGACTTCTCTTCATCAGTGATGTGTTCTCTCCCCTCAATAAACCAATCCATTTGTACACTGCTGTTTTCTTCATAGCATTAACTCCATAAACATGGACTAACATGCCCCTGATTTCACTTTCAGTCTTGCCAAGTTTAACAAGAAATTTAATGTTTGTTCATTGCTCTGATTCAAGTTCAGACATTATCACCATGGCACACAAAAACACACAACAACACTAATGAACGCCACTCAGCAAGACACTGCCACATGCCTCCAACACGAACACAGCTGTGAGACACTGATATACCAAGGTTATGAAACCTTACCGAGCTGTTTGTACAGTACTGACAATGTAATAGCACAGTGGCAAGTTCACAAACATAATTGTCAGACCTCTTATACATACAAGATTTCCTTCTAATTTGTTCTTATGGTTTATGCCCAATTACTGCTGAATGACTAGGTTCTTTAGGCACTTCAGGAACTCAGATTGCTTATATGAAATCCCAATATGTAACCCACATGTTTACTAAATTATAGCCCACTGAAATAGTTTTCTTATAACAATTACTGTAACGTACATTATTTATTGAATGGCTACCATGTACTAAAAATTAAGCTGTGTGCCTTTTATATATTCTTTCATTTAATCCTTACAACCCTGCAAAGCAGTGTTACTTAGAGAGGGTAAGTAACTCACTGACATTCAGCTGATAAATGAGGGAGCTGTAGTATAAGCCCATATCTCCCCACATCCAAACACTTTCAAATGCAAAATGGGGACTATGAAATCCACTCAATGGCTGGCTTAATTACCAGTAGTTTTAGGGCCTTTGCTTAGGCACAGTCTGGCTGGGTTGCCCTTGTAATATTCTCATGTTCTCTTGTTCATTCTCTTCCTCCATGTTGAGTCATCCATGTACAAATCAGTCTTCTAAACACTAAACTTCACTCTAGGTTAAGATAATGCTGTCATTTTATATGCAAAGAAACACACACACACACACACATAGAAATTAAATGTTTGCATTTATCTTTCTCAGTATATTACAGTTGACTTCTGAACAACACAGGGGTTAAGGACACCAAACCCACACAGTTGAAAATTTGGGTATAATTTTTGACTCCTCAAAAACTTAACTATAGTCATCCCTTGGTATCTGTGGGGGATTGGTTCCAGGACCCCCAGGGGATACCCAAATCTGCAGATGCTCATGTCCCTTATACTAAATGGCATAGATAAATGTATACAATTGGCTCTCTGTATCCACAGGTTGAGAATACTGTTTTCGATCTACAGTTGATTGAATCCACAGATGTGAAATCTGGGGATATGGAGGGCCAACTACATATTGAAAACAATCCACGTATAATTGGACCCACATAGTTCAAACCTGTGTTGTTTAAGTGTCAACTGTATTTCTCTTCTCTGTCAAGGATTTTTTCCCCCCTAACTGTATCTGGACAGTTAGGACTGACACACACTGGCATAATTTTAAATCCTGATATTCAGAGCCCAGAGTTCTCATTCTTTCTCCTGAGCTGGGCATTCTGGTTAGTAACTGTTTCGTTTTTTTAAATTTTCTGGTCAGTCTCAGAGAGAACTGGCCCTCCTGTCAGCTTAGTAGCAGAAACAGAAAGTCCAGGTTAGAATATCTGTTCCACCAAGTTAAAGTTTATTATAAATTCATGTGTGGGATATAAAACAAGACAAACAAAGATACAAAAACTCATAGACACAGACAACAGTTTAGTGGTCACCAGAGAGTGATGGGGGATAGGGGAGTGGTAGAAGAGGGTAAAGGGAATCAAGTATATGGTGATAGAAGGATAACTGACTCTGGGTGGTGAGCACATAATGTGATATATAGATGATGTATTACGGAAATGCATACTTGAAACCTATGTAATTTTACTAACAATTGTCACCCCAATAAATTTAATTTTAAAAGAAGTAAAAAGGCTATTGCAAATCAGTAGTGTATGGAAATGAAGCTTTAAGACTGGTATAGGGTTGTCAGTGGCACAAGTCCTGTCTTATAGGATACTGCAGGGAAATTATAACGTCCTATCTTCCTGCAGCCTATTAGTCTGCTGGCCTTCCCATCTCTTGGCCACCTATGGAGCCTCCAAAGACCCTGCTTCATTGAAGGGGTGGCAGTATATGACCCACAGCTTTACAGGGCCTCAAAGTGAATTCTCAGTGCACAGAGTTAATGAGACTTTGAGAATTGAGTCACATTGACCTATCACCCAAATATCTTCTGAGGACAGACACTACCAGCCATAGTGTCTGAGCATTTGTGGGTTTGCCACTTGGTGGTTTGCTTCTCATTCTGAGATTTACTGTGGTTTTGGACTTCTGCTCCTATAGACCCTAACTTCAGGATCTCTCTTGCATATTTCTAGAATTAATGAAAGAAGGTGGTTTGGGGTATGTTCTACTTAATAAATATATTAAAGTAGGATTATAACTCATTCTGTTTTGCACAGAATTTTGGAGAATTTCTCAAAGATTAATTCATGGATCACTTACATCAGGATCACCTGGGAACTTTGGGCCTTAGCCTTAGATCAGTGTTTCCCATAAGCAGAGCCTGAGACAAAGGTTTTGATTCAGGTAGTTTATTTGGGAAGTACACTCAGGGAGCAAGTTAGGGTTTGAAGAAATAAAAAAGAAGGACAAAAACAATACAAGGATGCATTATCAAGTTGGACACCACTACTGGTGACTGGTGGATGATTTTGGAGAGATCTCTAAAGACCTTAATGGAATTGGTCTCAGGCCTGTTCACCTGAGGATGAGAGACAGAAGCTTTTATTCATTGGATTTCATCTCCCATTGGTCAAGTGTCTCCCATGAGGTGTTAATTCTCCCATACTTCTGAGCTATTCACATGTCACTGCTGAGGGGGCTGCAGCAGGCATTCTATGCTATTGTGTTGGAGAAACCTGGGGCAAGAAGTAGGAGACAGTGTCTGGGGGTGAGGTGCTATCCAAGTACACCTGCATGAAATGAACCAAAATATGCTTAGAACTGCTTGGCTGGAGTCCAAGATGGGACCCAAAATTATAAGCAGAAGTTCAAGAGGTATTCAATACAGTGTGTAAAAATGCCAGTTCCTGCTAATCTATTCATTTTTGTGGGTCAAATCATGTCCCCTCAAAATTCATGTTTAATTACTAACTCCCAGTAGCTCAGAATGTGACCTAATTTGGAAATAGGGTCATTGCAGATGTGATTAGCTGAGTAATTCTCAACTTACTTACGTTGGCAGGGGGCATAATGTAATATGACTGGTATCCTCATAAAAAGGAGACATTTGGACACAGACACTCACACCGGTAGAACACCATATGAAGGCTACAGTTACACTGCCACATATTAAGGAAACACCAAAAATTAAGAGAGAGGAACAGATCCTTCCCTAGCTCCCTAGAGAGAGCATAGACATGCTGACACCTTGATCTCAGACTTCTAGCCTCTAAAACTATGAGATGATACATTTCTCTTGTTTAAGCCACCCAGTTTGTGATACTTTGTTATGGGAGTCTTAGGAAACTAACACACCCATGATCTATTGGGTCACTGTCTGTGGGGGTATCATCTACACTTCTGCATTTCTAACAAGGTCTTCAAGCACTTCTATGTTAAGAAACCTGGTCTAGAATGAAATAAATAATGTAGTAGCTGTGCCCCAGGGAGAGTAAATTCAAAAGGACATGTTTTTGCCCAAACTCTCTTCTGAAAATCTAAGACAACACACTAGATGTAAAACAATATCAGATGTAGGAAATTCTCTTTTCAAATGTCAGCTCAAGTAGCATAGTTTAGGCTATGGTTGTTACTCTAAACCAGGGGCTGGAAAAAAAAATAATGAAGGAACAGACTAGAACTTCACCCTCAACCCAAAACCTTTGCAAAGGGCTGAGTAGATCAATTAAGGCACACAAGCCCCTGTACTTTCTCAGCCTCTATCAAAACATGAATATGTGTATGTATACATATGTATATACATGATTAGTTACACCTCATTGTGAAATAAATAGAAAAGAAGAAAAATAATGTTTGGAAAAAGCACATTAACCTGTTATTTCAAACTGGAATGGAAATGTTGAGTATATGTAAATGTTAAAGAAAATGCAGAGCAAATGGAAGAGATCAAGTGGGGAACACTAAACAGCGGGCCATTGAAACCATCAGCTACTGCGTATTCTACCTCTATAAATGAGTAAAAGCTCTTGAGGGCAGGAACCAGGTTTATATCCCTCTTTAACTGCAGACATTTAGTGTTTGCAGAGTGCAGAAACTTTGAACAATCTCTGTGATGCAAAGTTTCTGCTCTTGGAGAACTTAGATTCTTGTTCCAGCTTAATGGTCCCTCTAAGATTTTTTAACCACTCTGCAGATTGGTTGTTCTGTGCTCCCCTCTCTTGGGCACTGTACTTTGAGATGAGACAGGATATGACTCTGGCTTTGGTTTGTTCCATCTGTTAGTGACTTCCTTCAAAAGCCTGTAGTTCATCACACGCCCAGCTTACCGTAGCCTCAATGCCAACCTGAGTGAATGAAGTATCCACTATTCCATGGGAATTTTCTCTTGACCTCTGGTGTGATAAGGTATTCAAATAAATATTCTAATGATTTTTTAGAGAAAGAACAAATGGGTGAGTAGATATGGTTCAGGAGAGCACTTGTCACATGAACAACCAATTATAGGGTGAGGATAATACAGGCTGAAAGAGGATGACCACCACTTGCGAGAGTACTTTTCTAAAAATTTTTGGAAACAGAGTAGATACCAAGATACATGGAAATTGAAAATATGGGGAAGTAGAAAATAAGAGCCCTAAAAATGAAGTCTGCCTAATACAGAGGAGAGAAGAACAGATTCAGAGGGATATGAAGACAGTTGAAATCACTTTTGTTTTTCTGGTGGGCAGGAGGTATGGGGAGATACATGGCGAGAGAGGGGAGAGAAAGAAGACAGGTATAATAGAGAGAACAGAAAGCAGTTGCCTGGCAGATTTACAACAATCTAGAAGGATTTCTTACAAGATATTTTTTTTAATTTCTAACTTGAATGACTTTCTCTTACAACTAAATGACACCTGACTAGTAGAAATGGCCACCAATAGAATGTAGGCTCAATGAGGATAGGAATTTCATCTGTTTTACTCACATAAAATAGAGCCTGGTGCAAAACAGGAGCTCAATATAGGCATATATAAATCCACAAAGTTGGAGGTATGACTCAAGCAAAACGATGATTTTGTCATTTCCTTGGATTACAGCCTAAATTGAAGGACCTTTTAACTAATAGGGAAAGTATACCAGGACATCTTCCATTTGTGCCTTTAGATCAGTTCTCCATCATTCTTCATCCTGCTCTTTGCCTTGAGAGCCTATTCTGTATAAATTATTTCAATCTCTTCCTTGTCCTTTAGTTTCCAGTTGGCTTTGGCTCATGAAAACCCTTGGCAGAAGATCAGGGAGCAAACTAGTGAGGTCAGGGTATTTGTTTCCATATCTCCCTCCCTGCCAGTTTGCCCTGAGCTGGATGGGTTCCTCAAGCAAAGGCAACCTTCTCTACAAGTCTCTCACCTTCTGGGTCTCAGTAAGTGATTTCTCATCTCTCTTCAGACCAGGCAATATTAACATTTTTGCAGTGACCAGCACTAAAGTGTGTGATTCCTGCAGTATCTTTTATGGTTCCCTGATAGCCTACCTACATCTTTACAAATAGAGCCATTACTAATCCCTCCTTAAATTATCCTAATTCAAGAGCGTCATCTGTTTCCTACTGGGGCGCTGACTAATATAGGGAGAATTCAAATTAGCTCTTTTTCCAAAATAATGCCTCTAATGTGCGTCTTGGCCTCTCAAAATTGCAGTTCACTGAAAATGGATTTTCAGTTGAAATCATCTAAGGAATGAAGGAGGAAAATATTTATATGAGAAGGAAGACTGTGTTTTATCTAAGAAATTCTTCTGCAGATACTCATATATCTGCTGGTTGCAGCAAAGACAAACCAGTGACTTTTTGCAAACATTTCCGTTTGCATGCATGATCAATCTGTCTATAACGTTAGTTATTCTGAAGAAGACCACTGACTTTCACAGACCTGGGAAATATGTAAAAATCTGTAATAACCCAGTTTGTTCTTTGCGTGGGGCCATTTGTAATATTTTTTTCTTCCTGTGGAGTTGAAGATGGGGGTCGGGAAAACTGAGAAAATTTTCCCCCAGAATTGCTTGGTTTTGTATATACTCAAATTAATCTGATTATTTAAATAATCTTATTTAGATGTATTTTAAAGAAATAGAATCTTAATTGGGGTTCTATATCCCAAGAAACCCTGATTCTTTGAAAGAACATAAGAGGATTTGCAACTATGTGAGCAAAACCATTTCCCAGAAAACACATCAGAAGACTGGGTTTGCCCTCTGGACATGGCAGAGGCTATTCTATCTAGGCCAATCGGCAACATTAAGTTGGCCAGGACTTGAACTTTAGATAGACCCTGAGGCAAGAATCAAGTTTATCTTGTTTATATATTTATGGCAAGTGCCATAGAAGGCACTCAATGAATATTTGTTGAAATAATTAATGATTAGTGACCAAAACATCACAGAAAGAGGATATGAAGATGGAAACAAGAAAAACATGGGGCTTCCTTTCCCTACAGAGCTATTTAGACCAGGATAATTCTTTGGCTAGACTTGAGGAACTGGGCTGCCAGAGTCTAGCTTAGTTTTGCATGTAATTATCTACATACATAAGTGTTCAGCACTAAATCATAAGAGAGAAACAAAAAACATGGCCTCTGCCTTCACAAAGATTATAGGATTTTTGTAGCTCTTCATCTTGGTTTTCTCTTTTGTTTTCTTTTATGGCCTCAAGATATTTTGAAGAACTATTGGGTTGTCGGAAAAGTCATGATGCATTTTTGCAATGAAAATCATAGAAAAAATACTTCATGACTTTTCCAAAAACCCAATATTTGACATATATACTAGTTAGGGTTTCCATGTCTTTTATTTGCACCTTAAGCTACTCATTACTCCAAAATGTGACCTTGATAAATTGTCAGGCTTGTCTAATGCCTCCTTATTTCTATCCTTTGTTTCTTTACTTTTTTTACTCCATTTAAAAAAATGAGTGGTTAATGAACACACCTAAAATTGAGAGTAAAGAGAAGCCACTGGGAAATGTGCATATTCTCCCAAAGGGGAAGGTGAGTTAATAGCAACAAAGGGAGACAAAGCCTGGTGTACCAGTACTGTGATTGTGTAGTGGAGGTGCTTCAGCTCTGGCAAAGACCTTTGCAGCTTTCTCAGCAAAAGTGCATTTCAAAAGTAATTTCAAAAATATTTAATAAAAGGATGGAGCAGGGTCAAAATGTTAAGAATAACTGAAAGTTGGGCCAGCCGAGTGGCTCAGTTGGTTAAGAGCTCGCTCAAGAGTTTGAGCTCTGAGTAACAGTGGTTTGAGTCCCAGCCCAAGCTGAGCTGCCGCTGAGTTGGCAACAGGTGGCAGGATGGCTTAGCTAAAAAAATAAAAAAAATAAAATAAAAAAAGAATAACTGATAGTTGGCTTTAGTCTTGGTATTTAACCATAGTGTAATATTCCTTGTTTATTGCAACCTTTGAAAGGCTGAATAACCAAATACCTACATCAATATAATGTCTAGCATCTTTGAATAACATCCGTAGTAGTAAAAAGGCATGTCATTCTTTCAGATTTATCATTAACATTTGAATATTTGTTTTTATTTTATTTTTACTGTTTAAAATTTTTATTAAAATATAGCAAACATTCAATATTGTATTAGTTTCAGGGGTACACCATAGTTATTCAACATTTATATACCTAAAGAAGTGATCACCATGATGAGTCCAGCAACCATCTGACACTCTACCATGAGATCACAATATTATTGTCTATATTTCCTTTTTAAATACTTGTAAATAATCTATAACCTGCAATGAAAATCTATTTACGAGATTTATAATGTTGAAATTCTATCAGTCCATTGAAGTATAAATAGGCACTTATAAGAGTAAATTGTAATCTTTTTTAAAAATTTAGTTGCTATATTTCAGCTAATACTTTAGCATTCAAAAAATTGAGTTACCTCCAAAGTAAGATGTTTTGTATAGTGATTATTTTGCCCATTCATTATTTTCTCATTAAAAGTCTTGAAATGATAGGAGGAAACATGAGTACCTAAAGAAGGTAAAATGTAACTAGAGTGTTGTGAATCTTGGGGAAGAACAGATTTCCATAGATAAGAGCTGAGGAAGGGCTGTCCCTTGGTCTGAGCCCACTTAGAGGTTTCCAATTTGAGGAAAATAGGACTCAGCATGGGGTGATAATCCTACTGTTATTTTACGGTGATTTAGGTTAGTCTCTCTACATTTGAGAACAATCCGATTTGTTATTTTTAAGTCCTTTCCTATACAAACCCAGGGATCAATGAGTGTAACATCTTTCTCCTTTCACAGGTGACAAAATTAGATGTCAATAAATTATGTGACATATTTATTGTCACAGAACTACATTAAACCAAAGTATATGACTCTTGAAGAAATAAGGGTGAGATCATTATATTAGTAGAATCTGATCTCTGATATGCAAATCTATTTAATTAAAATATATCTGAATTAAATAAATATAGATGGAAGTGTGTCCCACTAGTGTATTTAGATCAGCACACTGGACAGGCATGATATTAATAATTGAACTAATCATTCCTATTAACATTGCACAACCTTCAGGAATAATTAGAACCTCATACCCTTTGAAAATAAGCTTTCATCCTCTATTTAGGATAGTGATTTTCAAACTGTGCAACTCAGAGTCCTCTCAAGGCCACAATGTGGGGATAATGGGACTTTGGGGACCTGACTTTCTCTGTTTCAACCAGAACATTCCCTTATCCACACTTTCACCCATTTCATATATTGAAGGGGGAATAAAGTTACATTACGCGCGCGCACACACACACACACACACACACACACACACACACACACACACGTCTCACTCTAAAATAAGTACAGGTGGAACATATCTACATTACAGCCTCCTGACATGACGAACTGAGAAGAACATAACTTTACTTCATTGGCGTTCCTGACAAAAATGTATAACCTATTCTATTTCTGAGAGAACAAGCAGACAAAACCAAATGGAGAAACATTCAGTGATATGCTGGAGTTGGCTCATGCATACAGCTCATGAGAGCTGACTGTGCACAGCTCTTTCCAATGGCACATTCAGGACTATCACATTGGTAGCCTGACATCAGCCACAGTTGGAATATTTATACCATGACAATTGGCAAATGCTACACAGCAGGACTTTTTTTTTTTCTCAGAGTGACATCTGTTAAAAATTTACCAGATCACTGATGGATATTCTACAAAATAATTGGCCCATACTCTTTGAAAATGTCAGTGTCATGAAAGACAAATAATGCTGAGAAAATGTTCCATATTAAAAGAAACTGGAGAAAAACTAGAAAAAAATTCTAAACTGGATGAAAACACTATAAACCCACAGACCCAAGAAGCTTGACAGACCTCAAGAACAAGAAACATGAAGAAAACTATACCAAGGCACATCATAAACCAATTACTCGATTCCTAAAATCACTCCTTAATAAACGTCCCATTTGCTAATCTTCATCTCAAAGTGGGCTTCCTAAGGAGCCAACAGGAAATATTACCAAAATCCATATCAAAACATTCTACACCCTTGTGGAGCAGAATGCAGGTATATATACATTTCTACATTGCTTTACTTTTTCATAATGACTACATATTATTTTTATAATAAAAACCTTTAAATATTCTTTAAAAAGAAATATGAATTGTAGGTTAAATAAAACTGAAATGTGTCTTTCCTAAGAACAAGGATATTTTCTAACATAACAATGGTGTAGTTATCAAATTCAGGAAATGTAACATAATACAATATTGCTGATGGGTAAAGGGGTGTGATGTATTCAGCATATTCTGAAATGGTTCAGGAAAAATAATACTTATAAATATATATAGAGAAAATGATAAAACAATCTGGCAAGATGTTTCCAATTGGTACATTAGGATAAAGGTATACAGAGATCTTTTCATTCTTTCTGCAACTTCTCCTAAAATTGTTACATATATATTTTAAACTTTTTATTTTGAGAAAATTTAAAACTTATGGGAACTCATTAAACCTTGCCAATCCTCAAATAAATAGTACATGGTAAAATAGTAAGTCACATTTGACACCATTAAAGTAATAAAAATGTTTTAAATGGTAATACCCAAATGCTGGCAAGTGAGGTGGAAATGCTTGGTGGATTTTAAATTGCCACAAACATTTTGGAAAGCAATCCAGCAAAATCTCCAAAGCTGTCTAAACATTCATAACCCTTTGACCAAGTAGTTCCTTTTCTCAAATGTGGGACTGCTCTATAGTACAAAAATTAGAAACTGGCACAATTGTCCCATAGGACTACAATTGAGTAAATCATTGCACAAGAACCCATGAAAAACTATAATTATTAAGACTGTGTAACAACACAGAAAAATTATTTTTATGTGAAAAAAGTAAAAATATAGAATATTCTATAATTACAAAATTATTTAAAATATGTATAAGAACAAATATTGGAAGGGAACACAGAAAAATGAAAGCAGTTGCTCTATTAGTATAGTGGAATTAAGGAACAGATATTTCCTACTTAAACTATCTTTTAACTTGTGATTTATAGTTATAAATATTATAACATCTAACTTATGATTTATGGTTGTAAATATTATAACATTAAACTATAAAAAATAAGTTCAGGATGGGATTTGAACTTGCAACACTGAGTCCACCACACAATTTTCCCATGACTTAAAGCTGCATTGCTGCATTGGAAAATAGGAAGTGCACATCTTTTCAGACCATTGGTGAGCCTAGCCTTTCCTTTATTTTATTTTTTTTTGGCACCCTTCTTCCTAATGTCGCACATCTCAGGTGCATGGCCAGTGCTCTCAAACAGCTAAGTAAGGCACATGTCACATGCAGTTATTCCCCACTAAACGTGAAATGCCATGTTTCCACTCCTAAGGCAATTTCACATTTTCAAAATAATGAGAAAGTGTTTACAGAATATAGCCACAAACCTGGGTTCATGCTTGATGCTGTAAGCTTCGAAATATAATTACAGGGGAAATAACACATAATAAAGTAATTTCTAACAGTGAATTTCAAAGATACTTGGGGAGCCGCAAGGAAAGAGGGTAGGAGAGACTTTCCTAAAGCCTATGGAATGATGATGGCACAGGAGCAGCCAGCTTCATTTAGCACTCCTGTTCTGAGGCAGAATGTCTCACAGACTCTACACACGTGCTATTTTTCTTCCTCTACTCCCCTGTCAGCTCAAGCACAAGCAGATTTGGTATCATTCTTCATTCTGAGTTTTTCTTTCTCCCACTCACTTGTTTGTAAATTTCCCTCACTGCATCACCGAAATCTCTTGCAGCATTCTTGATAAATTCCTCATGCCCTTACCTCCTGTCATCCATAACATTATCTTCCTCTCTTCTAGGGATTCTCTTGATAGTCAGCTTTAAAGACTTCAGCCAGCATTTTCTTACTGTTCATCTTACAAATGTAGAAAAAAAATTCAGCTCTCCAACTAATTGGGGCATCTCCATGCATTTTTAAGAAAGAAGGGGTGCAAAATGGTCAAGCTTGCTTTCAATATGTCTTCAAGGCATCTCTTCAGCTGTTTTTTCTAAACTCCAGTCCCCTTCTCTCTCTCTCTCTCTCTCTCTCTCTCTCTCTCTCTCTCTCTCTCTCTCATTAGCTCGCATTTCTTCCCCTGCAAAGCTGAAGAGCCAGGGTGCAGGAGAGAGGATGCCGGTCGGACTGTTTTGACAAGTGCAGCTACAAAGGAGATATTCATTGCAGCCAGAGAGGAGCTGCTTTGGAAGCATTTCCTCTGTAGAAGTTTGGGAAACACAGAGAACACTTAATGCAATCATATAGCTTATATTCAGTTTGTAACAAGTATGAGCATAAATATGCCTTTTTTAATTTTCTGGATATGCATAAAATGAGCTTGCAAAGCAGAGAAATAGAGAGATCTGTCTGATCATTTGAATGTGGAAATACCCCTTATGCCGTGGGATCGGCCAGTGTGAGGCTGGTCAAGTGTCTTCCAGTCACTGAAGAAGAGTTGACCCTAAAACGGAGCATCATCTCTTCATCATCTGTGCTGCCTCACTATCCCCAACACCCTTCTTCATTTCATTTCCCCCTTCTAGTGGACATGATTTGTGCATGGTCCAGATCCCACTTGAAGACTGAAGGACTTCTCCCCCAGCTGCTGGGAGTATTGATAGTAGACAGCCCTTTGCTTTCAGCTCCTTATAGGGATTCCCTCAGCTAAAGAGTCCCCTTATCCAAGGTCATTACCCCCTACCTGTTCCATAACTGGTGAAAGTAGAAGTATAAAGCACATCTTGAGACAACTCTGAAGGACCATTCCAGTTTCAGAGCTCCATGTGGGGTTGACTAAGACTTTAGTTGAAATTGCATTGCAGCCCAACTTCTCCCCTGCCCAATCCTGCTTTCATCCTTTTCCTGCGTATCATAAATACCCTGAATGTTAATCTCTGTTTTAGCTTGCTCCCCAGAGAATTCAACATGCAACACCACTCTAAATGTTTCAAGCAGAGGAGAGACTCCATACATAGAATTAAGCTACGAAAGTGTTGGATAGACTCAGGAGCTAAAGGGGGAAGGTGGTGTTGCCTAGAGGTCAGGGAGATGCTTCTACTGCTCCGGTAGGTTCTAAGCACTGTGATAACTGATCTAGAGAAGAGATCACCTATGGAACAATTGCTGAAATGAGAGGCAACACCCAATTACCTTGTGATTATCCACATCCATTCTCTGAGACTTAGATGCCCTCTGCATAAGACAAACAGGCAAATTAAATGGAAATGTAATGTAATAGGAATCATCTTTCCCAGCATCTTCCAATTTTTTTTTTATTTTTTTTTTATTTTTTATTTTTTTATTTTTTTGCTGAGCCATCCATCCACCTGTTGGCAGCTCAGCAGCTGCTCAGCTCGGCCCGGGGCTCGAACCGCTGTTGCTCAGAGCTCAAACTCTTGAGCGAGCTCTTAACCAACTGAGCCACTCAGCCGGCCCTATCTTCCAAATTTTTAATGTTAATGCCAATACTTGCAGTTACCCTAGGAGAGTAATATTGCTTCTGGTTTACTATCCTGGTAGGGGAGGGAAGTTCCAGGGATTTTCACTTGGCAATTTATACTGTAATGGCTGTCACTCTGTGCATACAGGAGCCAATGTGGGGATTTTGCCAGAGGCTGAGTATATGTTTCCCAGCCATAATTCCAGAACTTGAGAAATAACCATAGTTTCAGCCTAAAACTCTATGAGTGACCTCACCTCTGGTCACCATTCTCACTGGTAGGCCACAGTGACATTTGAGGACTCCAGGATTAGCATCAACTCTGAGCCTCTATTTGGCAATGCCTAATGTGGCTATTTCCTATTCTCTGGTCCATGATCACTGTGATGAATGGTTCCAAGACCCCTGGAGGAAGATTTAGAGGCAAATTTACAGAATATGTTTATGGTGATATCACAAGGATCCATCTTCCAGAGAACCCAATATCCCCTTTATTCAATGAACTCTGTTTCTGTGACCTGGCTCAGTCAGGTTTGGAAAATGGGTGAAAAACTATGATTTTCACTGTGATAATTCAAGTCAGGGTTCTCTTTATTCGACCAAGATTTTTCCCCTTAGTAATATAGACCCTATCATACTTCAATAGGTATCCTGGATACTTTGGGGAACTTCTCAAAAGACCACCTCCTACCCTACTTTTAAGACTGAAGCACTCATTCCCGTCATCATTGAGAGTGTTGGCAGCCAATAAGTCTCAACTAAGTGTCTCTTTGGGGCTTGCCTGGGCCTTAAGAGAGAGAGCTGTTTGTCCAAGATCATGCCCCTTCCTGGGGGTAGCATATATCCAATGACTGGTAAGTGCAGAGGCACAAAGACCAGGTAGCTTTGCTCCAAATCAGAACACTCTGCAGGTCCATCTCAGCTTCAGAGCTTTCTTTAGGATTGGTTGTAGCCTCTGTTGTGACTGCATCACAGTTCCAAGTTCTCCCTCTGACTAATCCTGCTTCTTTTATTCCCCCAAGAGCACTTCCCAGTAAAATTTTACAAAGCAAATCTTGTCTCAGAGTTTGGTCCTGAGGAAGTTGAGCTGTGACAATAAAGTGATAACTTTTTTTTCAGTCCTAGGGACACTGAGATCAATTAGCCATCTCCAAATACCTCTACATGACCAAACTTTCAGATTGCCACTTTTGCTCTGCTGCCTGTGACAGTAATCACACCCATTTTCCCACTAGTAGTTAAATGGCTCCCCTTAGTTTTTATCACTCTGGGATTCCATCATTCGCAATGAAATGAGGAAGCCCAGTTCAACGGCAGCATCTCCCAATATCATTGCTAACCTGAAGAAGATGGCTACAACAGAGTTTTCAAAGCTCGCCAACCCATGCATTTCTCAGTGCCTTGAGAAGAAGGGAATGTCATTTTCATTTTGCCAGGGCATATAGTGGGAGAGGTGGGGGAAGGGGCACACACAATAAATTCACTCCAATATTCCTATCTCTCTAAGCCCTTGAATTCCTTTAGGCTGCTTCTGTCATCTTAACTATATAGGCCACTCTTGAATTCAGATTTTAGTCAACCACTCCAAGTTGTTTCAGGTAGTACACGAAGTTCAATCAGTCTGGATTGTCAAGAGTGCTGAGTTTCTTCCGGATGAAGAATTCATTAATAATATGTATATTTAGCCAATGTTATATTTCACCTCCTTTGTTTAGTACCTTCAGAATTCATACTTTTAGAAAGTATATATATATATATATATATATATATATATATATATATACACACTTTTTTTTTCCAGAATGTCACTGATACAATTTAGCTAAAAATGTTGCCATTTTCCCAATGTTTAAGCTATTTCCTCCCCTCTCCATCTTTGCAATTGTCTCTCACTGAGTGTGCCAAAACAGGACTCCAGTTATGGGTCTGGATACAATGGAAGGTCGTGGTGATAGGTTTTGATGAAACGTGGCATTCCCTTGCAAGGTAACTTTCTCCAATGAGGTTAACACAGGGTTTTCAAGTAAGAGAAGAGCCACATCCACCCTGAGACAAGTTCCCCAGTGTCTCTGCCCAGGTCCATATGCGTATTCACAATTTGGTGGTTCTCCCTCTGAATGCCAAATTGGGTCTCATTTCTTCTCTCTTCACTGCCCAGAAGATACTCACATATACACACACAGTGCATGCTGTCCTTCTATTATTTCATGGTTTTTATCCTTAAGCTTGTCTTTAGGTACCATCTTTTTCTTTTTGGTAACTCATTTATCTCCTTTTCCCCCCTTCAATTTCTTCCCTCTTTTCTTCCTTTCCTTCCTTCAGGCACCATCCTTTTCCATCTTTCATTTTTATCTAGATTTACTCAAGTTGAAAAGTACACTAGAGATGACCCTGGATTCTATAGCACATGGGTTCATCCTGCTATGAGGCAGCTGAAGTTGAGTTACTAGAGCACAGGGACAGAGGCCACGTTTCCCACATTGACGTTGGACTGCTTTATTTATCCATATAAAGAGGGTTTAATTATGGGCATACATACCTCACTTTCCTAAGTCCTTGTTTGTGTGCCATTGTGAAAAAAAAGAGTCAGAGCTCTCTTCTAAGACTTACAGAGAAGATACATGAGAGGTGAATAAAAATATTAAATCCTTTGTAAATCGTAGTAAAGTTCCAAATCCAAGCATCAAGTCCTAGAGTGACTTGCCTGAGGTCACACATTTGGAAGAGCTGAGTTCTATACTCTGATTTGTCTCCATCTAATTCCCACTGCAGTCTCCTGTATGGACAGAGGAGGAGATGACCACTTGCATTCAAATTTAACAAATAAAACATTTTTAAAAGTACTCATGCATTGTCGGTCTCAGAACTTTCCATTACATCAATAAATATTGCTTATTGCCATAAAAAAAAGAAAGATGGTTAGGTAGAAAAATCCCAAACATAATAATAACAAAAGTGGAAATCCCCATTTAGTTTCTGTTAAAAAGACAAGAATCAGCAATTTGGAGGCAGCATGAGATAGGGAGTTACTGATCATTGTTCATTCTCTCAGGGGCATTTAAAATCAAACCATGTAGGTCAGCATCCCAAGACTTGATCACTTAATTAGGCAGTATCTGGTTCCTCATCTGAATGTAAAACCCAAGGACTTTGGAGCCTGAACATAGTTACACACAAGGCGTCATGCTTTAGGAATTAAGCATATATTTGTGGCAAGATATTTTTCTGCCATGAATGTTATTTCTTTTTCTAATTAATCAAGCTCATTAGATTCCACTTATGTGATTTAAATACAGACATATCTTCAACAATGCATCCATTTCATTATCACAACATGAGTAGGGTAATTCTTGTCCATGCCTCTGCTTGAAGTTGGGAATTCATTTTCAGTTTATAGTGGGGGAAAAAAATCTCCCAGCACAATGCAAAACAAAATCATGTAAAAGCAGACAGAGTTCTTTCCTCCCCTAATTCATTTGCAATTCTAATGTTCACTTGCATATATTTTAGGCACTGATGTATGATGAAGCTGTTTATTTTCCGGAGTCAAATGTGGCATGATTATTTTTTCCCCTTCTCTCTTCTTCATTCTCCCAGGGGGGCACTTAAAACCAAACAGTCTAGTTCATCATCAACTTAATTCTCACATTTTTTGTGATGATGACAAGATTTTCTAAAAATTAAAATTTACTATAACAGCAAGGCATTTCTCACTATTTCTTCCAGCTTCAGTAGTGTTAAGATATTAACAAATACAATGAATACAATGGCTATATGGATTAGTTCTCATCTGTATGAATTGTAACAAAAAGGATAAGTAAAATTCAGTTAGTTTTGGAAAATACCAATTCTGGATTAATGTAGGGCTGGTTATTATTGGTAGTACGTTGTTTAAAGACTGCTTTCCCAGAAAATGTATCTTTGAAGATACTAAGAGTGTCACATATTCAAATCCCATCAAGGAAATATACGAGTATGTATTACTAAATTTTCATTGGTGCTTTATAGCTCCTTAATTATATAGCAAACACTGTGGGGCTTGTATTGAAAGCATCTTGCCAAGTCATTTCAAAGTGGTGGAGCTAATGCTGTTTTGTCTGTAGAAAGAATGTCGTAAGAGGACTCTCTGACACTTCTTTTTATAATTAGCAAACAGGTCCCCAGCCTCCCTGTGACCCAGAGATAGTAGAAATACAACCCAAGATATACTTCTTTGCTTAACAGTGAAGAAAAGAAAAAGAAACATACTTCCTTGCTTAACAGTAAAGAAAAGAAAAAGAAACAAACAAAAATGTATAGCTCAGGGGAGCGCTTCACTGCAGTCTTCAGAGAGTGCACCAGAGGGAGGAGGCTTTCATGAGATAAAGTAAATAATATACCTGGTATTCTTAAAAGGTTACAGTAAATTTGTACTATGTTTATAAATGTAAGAAATGAGAAACCTTGTTTACCTATGTAAGTAAATTAATACAATTGTTTTATTATAGAAAAGTCACTCCATTCCAAATTATATGTTAAAAGTCAAATAGTGGTTATACCATCAGAAAGCATTTTTAATGATGTATAAGTTGATAATTTAATTAGGTCCTCCTTCAAATCACTTCAGAAAAAGGAACTGGAAACCATATGATTTGCAAATGGATTTGTTATCCAATCAATTCAGTCATATAATTTTTCATTTTTTGGGAAGTATGTAAAAACGGCTTTACTAAAATTTATAAAATGGCAATTTATATGGGACTGCTACTTTTTCACTTAGAAGCACCTCATGTAATAACCTATACCCAGAAAGGTTTGGGAAAATTAAAATATGGTTAAGTTTTTATATGCTGCTTTTATCATATCACATAAATACCGTTTTCACCAAAACCGTATAGCTAAAAACATACACTAACACATTGGTGAATGAAATGTCTCATTTTCTATCTCATTATTGAAATGTAAAGTGCAGAGGAAATGAGCTTTGTAAAAGATTGATGTTTCCTATAATGCTTTGAAACTTTTTTGAATATTCATATTCTTAGAAAGACAAAGTATGAAGCCTTGTTATGAATTGTTGACTGGAAGAAATAAGGCACGGCATCTTCACTTTTTTCTGTATGCTTCTTGTGAAATCTGGGCACAATAATGGTCCTGTTCCCTACAGAGGCAACCTTGATAATGCATCCTTAGGCATTGGTCCTGTCCTGAAAAACAGACCCTGAGATGAAGGTTCACATGTGAGTGATCTATTAAGGAAGGAAGAGCTCCCAGAAGGAAGCAGTCAGGGAGTAAGGGAAGGGCTGGGGAAGAAAGGAATCATGAGCGAGATTTCAGGTGAATCCCAGCCTTGGGGAATTCTGGAACGTAAGTCACACCACAGTTTGCCCCACCTCAAGGCAAGGGAGCTGGGCTTTTTCACTCCTGTACCAGTCAGTCTTTGGCTATGGGCCACCCTTGGGCAAGGGGGATTAGGGAGACACAAACTCCCAACATTCTTGGCTCTCAATGTCTCCAGATAAGGCAAATCTAATATTGGGTCTTTGGAAAAGTCATGACACATATTTGCAACAGATGGCACTAGTTCATTTGTGGAAGTATTAGAGTCATGTGCATCTATGTTATTGCTATGTCATTTGACAACTGACAGTTCTAGCTTCATTCTAAAAAAACTGAGCAATTTGGTTGAGTTTTGGAGATTTTACAAGTTGAAGATGGAAGAGCAAACTGTGCATTTTTGCCATATTTTACTGTTTTACTTCCATAAAGGGAAGAAGGCGCATCAAGCTTGTGAAAAGTTGCATCAAGTTTACAGTGACAATGCTCTACAAGAATGTCAGTGCCAATGATGGTTCACAAAATTCCGTGCTGGTGATTTTGATTTCAACGACGCTCCTCAGTCAATGAGACCCACCAAGGTTGATGATGACAAAATAAAGGCATTGATCGAGTCAAACCCACGTTACATGACACGAGAGATTACAGAAACATTGAACAATCATCATTCAAGCGTTCACGACCACCTGAAGAAGCTGGGATATGTAAGCAAGCTCGATATTTGGGTTCTGCATGAGCTCAAAGAAGTTCATTTGACAGCACGTATAAACATCTGCAATATGCTCATTAAACATGAGGAAAATGACCCTTTTTTGAAGTGACTGATAACTGGCAATGAGAAGTGGATTGTTTATAACAATGTAGTGTGCAAATGGTCTTGGTTCCAATGTGATGATTTACCTCAAATGACATCGAAAACAGACATTCATCAGACGAAGGTTATGCTCTCAGTGTAGTGGGATTTTAAAGGTGTCGTGATTTTTGAGCTCCTACCAAGGAACCAAACAATCAATCGAATGTGTACTGTTG
The DNA here is from genome assembly GCF_001890085.2 of Hipposideros armiger. Classification (NCBI taxonomy): domain Eukaryota; kingdom Metazoa; phylum Chordata; class Mammalia; order Chiroptera; family Hipposideridae; genus Hipposideros; species Hipposideros armiger. The sequence continues at coordinate 3,398,452 of NW_017731357.1, read as the reverse complement.
ACAGTTGGACAGTTTGAATGAATCCATCATCCAGAAACGTCCAGAGCTTCTTAATTGTAAAGGAGTTGTGTTCCATGGCGACAACGTGAGACCACACACAAGTTTGATCACCCATCAAAAATTGTTGGAGCTTGGATGGGATGTGTTGCCACACCCACCATACTCACCTGACCTTGCACCATCAGACTTCCACTTGTTTTGCTGTCTTCAAAACTCCTTGCACAGTATAATATAACATTCAATTCAGATGAGGCTGTAAATCAGCACCTTGTTCCAATTTTTCACTGAGAAAGACAGGTTTATCTATGAACGAGGAATTATGAAGCTCACCGAAAGATGGCAAAAGGTTATCAAACAAAATGGGCAATATATCATTGATTGATCTTTGTTCTTTATAGAAATAAATGACCTTTGAAAAACATAGACAAAATATGTCATGACTTTTCCAAAGACCCAATAGTTCAAGGGTGCTTCTATTAAAAAAAGCTGCAGGTATGAATCATTCAGAGCAAAACACACAGAAGCTGGAGATTGGGCAGAATTAGTACAAGGATCTAGGCAATAGCAGTGACATCATCCACTATATTTTAAATCAGTTTATTCTCCTTCCTGGTCTCACTCCCATGTTTTCACATTTACTTCCTGAGATCACATCCCAAATAAACTACTTGCACCAAGAGCCTTGTCATAGGTTCTGCTTTCAAGGTAAGGCAAATGAGGAGGAACAGCTTTCAGGCTGTTCCCCAAACTGAGACTTGGTCTACACCTAGGCATGTTTGGAGCAGCAGCTTCTCTCTTTAGAGATGATTTGATTTGTTGAGTAACAGCTTATCATTTACCTCACTACATAAAGAATAATTATTTTTTTAATAATTAGCATTACATGAGCGCTATTTTCACTGGCAGGGATCTCCCCAGTAGGAGGGAACCAAAAGTTTCCCAGTCAACCTTGTTATAATTTGCTGTATTTGCTTTTGGTAATTCTACATCAGTGCCATGTGCTGTAGCCCAAGTGATAGAAGCAGAAAAATGTATCTTATAAAACTGGCCAATCTTTGTAATTATACTTCTTAGGTGAGTAGTTATGCCACTTCAGCTTTTCCCACCTTGGTCCTTCCTTTCTTCTCCCACTCTCAAAATTAAGGCACTGAGTTGAGATCACTCTCATTTATTCTTTTCATTTTTTAGTTTTGATTAAGGACTTCATTTAATTTTTATTTTTCAATTAGAGTTGACATTCAATATTATTTTATAATAGTCTCAGGTAAACAGCATAGTGGTTAGACATTTATATAATTTATGAAGTGATCCTCCCAATTAGTATAGTACCTACCTGACACTGTACATAGTTATTACAATATTGTTGACTATATTCCCTATGCTGTGCAGATGGTCCTGGAAGGTACTATGCTAAGTGAAGTAGGTCAGACAGAGAAAGACAAATACCATATAATCTCACTAAATCTAAAGAACAAAATAAATTAATATAAAACAAACAGACCCATAGATGCAGAGAACAAACTGATGGTTGCCAGATGGGAAGGGGGTGGGGGGGGTGAAAAAGGTGAAGGGATTAAGAAGTACAAATTTGTTGTTACAAAATACTCATGGAGATGTAAAGTACTCCCACTTATTCTTTTTTATTATTATTAAATGCATTGGGGTGACAATAGTTAGTAAAATTATATAGGTTTCAAGTGTCCATTTCTATAATAGATCATCTATATACCACATTGTGTGTTCACCACCCAGAATGAGTTCTACTTTCATCACCATATATTTGATGTGGGATATAAAACTGAAAGCACTCTCACTTATTCTTAAAAACACCTCTTGAAGAGACAAGGTGACATACTTAAGAAAATACTTGCAAACACATATCTGATAAAAAAAATTGTATTCAAAATTCAACAGGAAGATAACTCAATTAAAAAAATGGCAGAAGATTTGAACACACACTTCAGCAAAGAAGAGATACAGATAACAAGTACATAAAAAGATGTTCCACTCATTAGTCACTGGAGAAATGAAAATTAAAACCACAATGAGATGTACTCTCTAGAATGGCTAAAAAATGTTTTAACATAATGACTGACAATACCAAGTGCTGATGAGAATGCGGAGCAACTAGAACTCCCATGTGTGGCTCCTACGAGAGCAAAATCATTCATCCACTTTGTAAACCAGTTGCCAGTTTTTCCTTCCCTTTCTGAGGGCCGCTCATTTCCAATGATTAGCTAAGTCAGGAGTCTAAAGACTCAGACCCCTGGCACCATCTTGGGACACCTGTGAAGGACAATCCCAGCTCTAGAGAGCTCACTATGAGATTGTCTGAATTGTTTGTTAAAGACTACATTGCAGCCCAACTTCCCCCTCTGCCTGATCCTCATTCCTTCTCTTTCTCCATAAGTGTGGACACCAAGGGTATTTCCTCAGAAACCTTCTGCAGGCTTATCTTCCTCTTCAAATCAGCTTCTCAGGATACCCAAACTTTGACACTCTTCTTGTCACTTGTCCTCTTTGAAGCCCCTAGCATTTTTGCTAAGCATTGCATAAAAGAATATCCTTTATGAGGAAACCAAGGAGAAACTGAGCCCATTGCTTTTAAAATATAATCTAAGTCTCTGGAGGGTGAAGGAATGTTACTTTAGGGAGTAAGACAATGCCATCCAAAGGAATTCTTTGGTAGTCTCTTTTCAGCCAAGGCTTTCGGGAGTACTTAAATTTTAACTCCACTACAAATGTATAGTTCTATGCCCAGATTGTTCTCCTAACATCCTTCATTGCTATAGCAAGTTAGGTCTACTGAAGAGTAGACTATGAGATAAATATTTGTGTGCAGGAAGTTACTGGAAGTGCTCTTAGGATCTCACCTGTGGGCAGTTGAGGGCAGAAGTCTGCCTGTGATGCAGCCACAACAGAGTTGTGGTAAACACAATAATGATTCCCTCCCCAAATATATCCACATCCTAATCCCTATAACCTATGAATGTTACCTTAGATGATAAAAATCACTTCACGTGTTTAATTAAGTTGAGGATCTTGAGATGGGGAGATCAGCCTGGATTACACAGATGGGTCCAATATAATCACAAGGGTCCTTATAAGGAAAAGAAGGAGGCAGGAGGGTCAGAGTCAGAGAGCAGAAGAATGGAAGAAGAGGTCAGAGAGGAGAGAAGACGCTATGCTGCTGGCTTTGAAGATGGAAAAAAGGGGCATGAGCCAAGGAATACGGTGGCCCCCAGAAGCTGAAAAACACAAGGGACTAGATTCTCCCCAAGAGCCTCCAGAAGTAATGCAGCCTTGCTGACGCCTTAATTTTAGCCCAGTGAGACCTCCAGAACTGTAAGATAACAAATTTGGGTTGTTTTAAGCCCCTAAGTTTACGATAATTTGTTGTAGTTAGTAACAGGCGTGAGAAGCTCTGAAGCTAGGATGGCCTTTCAGAGTTATCCCAAATTGGGTTGATGGGCTGGGCACTTATACCCTCAAATAGGTAAATCACTAGGTGTAGGCTTCTCCCCAGGGAGAGGTGTGACCTTGAGAAAAGTAGTTTTTTCAACCAATGACAATTCCCAGAGAGAGCTTATAGCACTCCAGAGGCTGAGGGAATCAGTGCTTAAGTACTGGAAGTATGAGGAGGTGGACCTGGGAGGCATACTATAAAATCCACTCTACTCTGGAAATCTATGTATCTTCCCCATCCTGACCTCCAGCTCTTGCAATACTGATGTGTAGTCCCAGGAGAGAAAATGAATTCAGTTAGATATGCTATTATCCAGAAAATTAAGCTCTTTTATCCTAGTCTCACTTCTGCATTCTTGAGCTTACTTGCTTTATTGGCGGGTAGGGAGCAGGGAAGAATACTACATTTCAGTTCCCTATGCCTTAGTTCCCTTGGGCCTCTAAACTTAAGAAAAGCTTCAGAGTGCACATTTTCCTGGAAACGACTCAAGGAGCAAGATCGATACAATTATTCTGAAACATGCTAAGAGTAAAAGACAGATACTGTTTAGCTAGGAACTCCAGAGAAAAAATTAGAAATTCATTTTAAGAAACACATTTCTAAAGTTTAGTTCTTGGAAGAACTCATCAAATAATGCAATTCTAATTTCATACATGTTGTCAATGTCATTTGTTGAAATATTATGAGAAACAGTTCAATGAATATTTAAAGAGGGTAAAGAGTGAATTTGTTTCTAATATAGCAAGAGTATATTTTGGGCCACTCTGCATTTTATCTGTTATCACTACATTCTGTTATTGCTTGATTCTTAGAACTTAAAAATACAACTATTCCTTTGCATATGCTACTTTCTAATCCAGATACACAAATCCTGCAGAATATAAAATATTTCCATTTTCAGATATTCATTACACCCTGCTTGAAGTAATTCAGTAGTCTCCCCGATTTGTCCTTTTGCTACCAGTCACCACTCCAATCTACTCTGCACACTGTAGCCAGATTAATCTTTTGGAACAATGTCTTCTATTATGCCATGCTTTGATGTAAACCCTTTTAGCATCTCTTCAATGTCAGGCTAGTGTCACAGTCTTCTCCCTGGCATTCAAGGCCCTCCAAATAATACCCCCAAATACCTTTCCAGTTTTCCCACTAACTCCTCTCTCACTATACCATCCTTTGTTACAACCAAAGTGTAATGCTTCTTGTTCTCTGAAAACTGTGCTGTCCTGCTTTTTTTTGTTTTGTCTTGTTTGTTTATATATTTTGTTATTTAGGTACCACAAATAAGTGCGAGCATATGGTATTTGTCTTTCTCAGCCTGACATATTTCGCATAGCATAATACCCTCTAGGTCCATCCATTTTGTTGCAAATGTTAAGATTTCATTGTTTTTATGGCCAAGTAATAGTCCATTGTGTATATATATATATATATATATATATATATATATATACCACTTCTTCTTTATTCAGACATCTATTGATGGACACTTGGGTTGCTTCCATATCTTGGCTATTGTAAATAGTGCTGCAGTGAACATGGGGGTGCATATGTCTTTTTGAATTAGTGTTTTGGATTTTTTTGGATAAATACCCAGAAGTGGAATTGCTGGGTCATAAGGTAGTTTTATTTTTAGCTTTCGAGGAACATTTATACTGTTTTCCATAGTGGCTGCACCAATTTGCAATCCCACCAACAGTGCACCAAGGTTCCCTTTTTTCCACATCCTCTCCAGCACTTGTCTGTTGATTTATTGATGACAGCCATTCTGACCGGTGTGAGGTGATATCTCATTGTAGTTTTCATTTGCATTTCTCTGATGATTAGTGATGTTAAGCATCTTTTCATATGTCTATTTGCCATCTGTATGTCCTCTTTGGAGAAATGTCTATTCAGGTCCTCTGCCCATTTTTAATTGGATTGTTTGGTATTTTGGCATGGAGTTGTATTAGTTATTTATAAGTTTTAGATAGTAACTCCATATCAGATATATCATTGGTGAGTACTGGCCTGCTTATGTTACTGCTCTTCCTTCAACTATGAAAACATCACCCATTCTCAATAGTTTAAATCTTATCCATCTGAAAAAGTAAATGTTACAAACCACCACGTAATGCCTTTGCTGATTCAACTAACTGGATGTGATCTCTCCCACTTCAGTTCTCAAGACTCCTGTACTAATTAGGTATTATTTTGATTGCAGGTAATGTAACCCTACTCAGGTTTAAAGAAAAAGGAGAATTTATCTGAAATATAAGGGGGTATCATAAAATCCAAAGTCCCAAATGGCAGCCACAGCTCATGAGATTCAACAACAACAACAAAAGCAAAACAAAGTACTTGAAATAAGTCCTTAGAAATTGAAAATATGATTTATGGCAATGAAAACAAATAGGTTGAATAACAGAAAAAATAGTTGAAAAAATTATCGGAGGGAATCACTGTGCTCCATCTTCCAGTATGCTAATTAATTCAGCAAAAAGATATTGGGATAGTGAAGACAGAAGATGAAAGTAGATTAAAGGTAGGTTATAGATATTGAAATTTTAGATGTTGATAGAACAGCATTAATTCATAACCAAAAAGCATTTCAACTTAATAGCAAGCACTAGCATGAATTTAAGATGAATAGCTTCCAAAAAACTAGCAGTAGTATGGGGCAAAAGGTGAGGTTAAGTAAGGCGTGCAGGAATCTTTTTGCTTATTTTCTTTAACTTTTGCCAAAATAGTAGATGGTAAAAGATCTTATTTTTGTTTAATTTGCATTTTTGTATTATTAGTGAGGTTATTCATCTTTTCATATATTTATTGGGTTATTTATATTTCTTCTGTAAATTGCCTGTATATAAAATTTGCCCATATGTCTATTGGCTTCTTTGCATTTTTTATTAATTTATAGTACTCTTTATATGTTATGAATACTAAAACTTTGATAAGCTAGGAAGAAATGAAGTATATACTTCTTGTCTTTAAACTTCCTTATGTTTTTGCCATATCATATTTTTAATTATTTCAAAGAAATGTGCTAGAGGAAAATAGATGAAGGCTATCAGAGTTAGAAAGTCTTTTTTTGTTCCTCTATGATTTCTTTAAAAAAAATTGACAGATCTATCTACATAAGAATTTTAAAAATCTACATGGAAAACAAAAAAGCTGACATTATAATAGTAATACAATGCTTACTACACCTGCCAGGCACAATTCTCAGTTCTTCACATAGATTAATTCATTTAATTGGCATAACTACCTTATCAGGTATCATCATCATCTTCCTATGACAAATGAGCAAACTGAGGCACAGATAATTTAAGTACTTGCCTAAGGCCACAGAGTAGGCAAATGGCAAAAATAGGGTTTGAACCTAGGCAGTCTGGCTCCAGGGCCCAGCTTTAAAGCTCTTGCTATCATTCTACCTCTCAGACAAACTCTGCAGAAAAATAACTTTCCAGGACACAAGGAAGTTGGATGTGGACGTATTTTTCATTGCCATCTGGGTACTGACCCTGATTTCTTCCCCGTGATGATATCATCTTGGGGGTACTGAACTTGGCTTAAGAACCGGAAGAGACAAATGTTTTTGAAAATTTCCATAAACTGAACCACACAGATTCTTGGTGTATGTTTTTATAGAATAGTTATATAAGGCACAGTACCAAAAGTTTGTAGTGCAGCAACAAATGAGCTGTTTTGTCAATTCCATACCCTATCAGGGCACCCAGCTGCCTCTGATAGTCTTTGTTCAACTCCAAACCAAGATATATTTCATCTGTCCCTCCTGTGTGTAGTACCTCACTTCCATTAAGTTCATAATCCTAGGTATATACATTGGACATTATAAAAGAAGTGTGTGTGTGTGTGTGTGTGTGTGTGTGTAAATGTGATAGATAGACCAGAAAAATGATTTAAAAAGAAAAAGAATGTGAAGCACACTCCAATTCACACAATCAGAACAACTCTATACCTCCTGGTCTATGTAAAAAACAAACAAACAAACAAACAAACAAAAACAACAAAAAGTTTTGTTTTGAATCATAAACCTGCATTTAATAGAATAGTAAATATAATATCACGTGTCAGTCACAGTCTCAGCAGGAAATAGCTGGTACACTCAAATTAGGATAATTTATAGAGGGGTTGTTACAGGTAATATCCCCCAGGAGGCAGACTGAGATGGAGATTAGCAAACAGGAAGTTTATTGTGAAGTGCTCTGAGTAAAACCTGGGGAAGAAAAGAAAGCAGAATTGGGCAGAGGGAGAAGTTGAGCTATGGATGCCATCTCATCTAAAGTCTTGGTAGACTCTAATGGGTGCCCTGAAGCTGGGATGGTCCTTCAGAGTTGGGCTGAGGAGCCTAAACCATTAAGCCCCTTGCGTTGACCAGTCATTGGCTATCAGCTTCCCGGGGGAAAAGGCATAACTTTGGTCAAGGCAGCTCCTTCAAGAAAGGGCAATTCCCAGAGAAGAGAGTTCTGACATGTGAGGACATCTAGTGGAGTAAGTCCTCCTATCCTGAAGAGAGATCTTGGCAACACAGCACAACAGTCACTTCAGGGTTTCTTAAAGGAACTTTTCCCCAAAACATATCAGGGGTATAAAAAAATCCAATGGAAAATTATCAGATAACTTCACTCATACAAAGCTATATGAAGTGTTACAGCTCTCAACTGAGAGAATGAATGGACAATGAACAATGGACAGACCATGTATAAAAATAGAATTCTCATCTACAACCTGCAGCAACCAACCCAGGAAACCAACCCATTATCTCCAGTAACCATCCCAGAAAGCCAGCCTGCTATCTATAAGTCAGAATTGTAAAAAGGCAGGTTGCTCTCTCCAGCAACAATCCAGGAGCCCAAACAATAACTCCTGTAATAATTAGCCCCAACTGGCCAGGACTTGACTAATAACTGACAGTTTCCCTAATTTTTGTCCCCACCTCCAACTTAGGACTAACAAAAGAAAGCCAAACATGCACCCACCCATCACATAGGATTCCCCACTTCTAGTTAGCCCACCTCCAGCTCCCCCAAGTCAACAGCCTCCAATCAGAAAACACCTAAAGTCGTCCCCTTTTCCACCATAAAGCTTTCCCACTCATCTGCCTGCATTTGAGTCTCTGCCAAAACTCAAGTGATGGTGGCTGACTCCCTTGCTATAGCAAGCTTTGAAATAAATAAGCTTTCTTCTCATGTGGGTGGTCTTTGTTTATTTCCATACAATAAAGCCTCCGTTAAGAAGACGACCTCAGTGAAAGGACAATTTGACTCTATCTAAGGCATGTGGACCCAAACCTGGAGTTTCAGAAAACCACTTAAGAATTTTCTTTGCTTTACAGAATAAGTATCCAGAACCATGAACATACCAACTTGCTTTTAAGACACATCTAGGTACACAGCAGGTCCAGAAAAAAAGATCAAGTCTGAGACTGAGTACACCAAAAAGATTTCAGGAAGAAAACATTCAATTTTAACAGTCCAGTTGACAAGTTACACTCTTAGTTATTCCAAATATTTCACATGAGCATGTGCCCTGGGGAAAGGTTCTTTAGAAATGTCCCAGATCTGATATGAGTAGGCAGCTTTGAGAGGAATGAGCTTCAGGGAAAATAAAATAAGTTACTTTCTTAAGTACAAAGGGGACACCTCCTGTGTTTTCTTCTCACCCTGAATTACCATGCCCATGGAAACCAAACCAGTAGCTCTTGTCTGAACACGGGGTTCTTGGTAAAGTATCCTGTTGTTCCAGGACATCCCTACTTAAGAAGTTAACTTGCAGGCCACATACCAGTTTATTAACCCAAATAAATGATTCATGTTGGACATTTTCAGAATTACAGCAGGCCAGGGGGAATGGTGAGGGAGAGGAGAAGGGGGAAGTTATGCCATCAAATAATTTAGTAGGTGGTTAACTCTATCACCTCAAGCTGGGCCTGAGTGAGAATAACTCATTAACCCTCATTAACACCTCAGCAGGCCTTAGTTTACCATATTAGCTGGTCTTAGAGGTGCGCCCCAAGAGATAGATCCATCTTAAAGAGAGGGGCTTTTTCTATCCCTGAGGCCATATTACAATTACCAATTTGTATTGTCTCATCCCTTCCCCTCTCCTTCATCCCC
>NW_017731357.1:3378541-3387447 GCF_001890085.2 Hipposideros armiger | reverse complement strand
AAGCCGGCGACTGATCTGCCTCACCTGGGAAGAGCGCAATGATGGTGCCAACTTGGGCCAGTGAAGCAATGTCCTCCACAACTAGACTGAAGAACAACAACAACAAAAAAAGACAGCAACTTGTCTGTTCCCCTACCCCCAATTCCCCAGCACTGTTCACATCCCCCCAATTCCCCAATAAAAAAAATATGCCACTTTTGCATAAGGATTATTTGAGCTGAAGGCAGCTAAGAAACAGCAGACATAAGAGGACCTCCCTCCCCTCCCCTTACTGCCTGAAAGCAGGGCATAAATTTGTGAAGGTACCCTGCCCCTCTCCCATACCAGGAAGAGGAGACTCTAGTCACCAGAGAGATGGCACCATGTTGAGTCTGCAAAACAAGCCTTACTAAGTAACCCTTATCTTTCATTAGTTCCCCCCATATATTTACCTTTCCACAATTTACAGCCCCTCGAAGCCCAAACCCCTTTTTCATTGTCTACTCACTTCTCCTCAATATATCATGCTTTGTTAAAATGGTAATATAAACTCTCAAGCCTAGACACTTGTAGGCTTCTGTTGTACTTCTTTTCTGTGAAGCTCCTGTGCACATACATGCATAATAAATCTTTTCTCCTGTTAATCTGTCTTATGTCAGTTAATTTACTGGACCCAGTTACTGAAACCAAGAAGAGAGAGAGAAAGTTTCCCTTCCCTACAACACTCATGCCATTTTACACATGGGAAACTGAGTCACAGAGAGATTGAGGACAAAATAGCTAGTAACTAGTATCAGGATGTAGAACAAGGGGACCTGATTCCAGTCCTTATGCTCTTGCTTAAATATTCCACTACAACTCCAGTTGAAAAACAGAGTTCTATATAGCCCAGTTTCACACAGCTCTACATTGTATTAAAAATAAATAGTGAGTCTTTAAATACTATATCATAGTTAATGACATTAGAAAATTTTCAAGGAGCATAGGATGGAAATCTGGAATCTGCTATCCCTTCCTAATAGGAAGTCTCAATCTGGCACACATGCCCATTGAGTAAAGGATGGGCAGAATCACTTAAAGTGTTTAAATCCTCCTGCATCTCTCTTTACTGCACACTCACAAAGGCAAATTCATATATGTTAAATTGTACATGTAGGGCCAGGCCACTGTGTATAAAACAAGACAAGATGTGTGGGTTTCCAAAAGGACTCAGAAATGTAATGAAGAAGAGAATGGATGATAAGGACCGAAGGACTGTACATTGGTCAGCTTCCCTGCCCATGTGTTGCTTCTAGTCAGTTTGTGATTACAAAATGTGATTTCTTCTGGTCAACTGAAGGTAGCTCTGAAGCCTCATGCAATCACAAAAGTGCAGGGCAGTGTTTCTAGCAAGCTTGGGAGAAGAAAGCACAGCCAGGAGGGTGGGAGGAGGACAGAGAAACTCAAGGAGGGTTCCTCCCAGCAAGGCTGCTGTGGGAAGGCACTGCTGTGGGAGTTTCTGACAGTTCTGCTGTTCTCCCCCATTGCATTGCTAAAATATCACCAAATGGTTTCAGGGCCCTGGACCTGGTAGAAGTATTTGGATGGGCTGTGATGATGTCATGCACACATCCATGCAGCTCAGGATATTTGTTTGTCAAGGAAGCTCTAGCTCACATTTTTATCTATCAATAAGACAATCCAGGTGGTGAGCATGAGGCTAATGTCTGCACTCCTAACTTGGACAGAGCCACTTGGCTTCATATCATAGGATGCAAGCTGTAAGCAGAAATGGCAGATGCTGCACATCCCTAATCATTACCTAATCCCCTCAAATAAAAAGCAATAAACACACTGCAACTTTAAACACATTGTGTTTGTTCCACATTAATGGAAAGTCTATGTTCTAGCTGCAGGTATTGGATTTCAGGTCATTGGTTAATAACAATTCATCAATTTAAAACAAATAATTGGAACATTCATTTGAAAATTGGTTACTAAATGGAGAGCCTGAAATAACCCTTTTAAGCTTCACTGAGCTCAAGATCAGGAAACTCCACAATGAAGGACTTTGGATACACCCATCGACCTCATTGGCAGAGAGATTTTTATAATACCTACACATTCCAGAAACAATGATGGGGGAAGGCAAAAGAGGAGGGGAAAGAGAGTGACCAAAAGAAAAGAGGAGAAGAGAGTGAGAGGACGAGAACAGAGCAGGGGAGAAAAAGGAAAAAGAAATTGATGTGGGAGGAGTAAAAGGAGGTAGAAAGAAGAGGGAGTAGAGGGAAGAAGAGAGAAATAATATTCTGTCATATATCTTATTAGTTGGAATCTTAGGGGAAGAAAAACACTAACACAAAAGACCTTTTTTGTTTGTTGTTTCTTAATGTAGAGAGGGTTTGGGTTGCCACTGCTGCAGCTGGCTGTCATCTATAGTGACTGAGCATCTTTTAGGCAAAAACCAAATAGAAGCAACCCTAGGGCAAGAAGACACATGCCGAGGAAAAGGAAGGTTGAAGAAGAGAGGATGTAGATACTTTTCATTTATTATTATTATTATTATTATTATTATTATTGCTATAATACAAGGGAATCCCAGGTAAAACAGGTTCCAAAGTATTGCTGACCCAATTTTAGTGATATTTCCAATCCTTTCTAGAAGCACTCAGTAATTGACAGCAGGTAGATTTTATTAAAGAGAGAGAGGAGAGAAGGGAAGCACATCAATCATCAAACGCTGTTTACCATTTTGGCTCCCACCTTGCATTAAACCAAAGGTAGAAAACAATGTGATAGAACAAATAGAAATAAAGGTGTGAAGGTTCCAGGGGTTTCTTGCAGTGTTGCAGCGCAGGTCTGACAGAGGCAGGGGAACAGGAGCAGTTACTGAGCACTGCACAAAAAATGCACTCAACTTCTGCAGTTAATTGCTCTTCAGGGTATTTTACCATATATTTGGTTCAGTATCTTTCTTTGTAAATAGTGTAGTATTTTATTTTCATTAAAAATAATATTTTGCAGGGAATCACAAAAGTTAAGGTGGATAAAGACAGTTCAGAAGGTTGGTACTAAAACTGAGGACTGAGGACCCACGGTGTCAGCATCATTTGGGAGCTAGGTAGAAATGCAGAATTGAGGCCCCAGCTCAGGTCCACTGAATCAGAATTTGCACATTAATCAAAGCCCCCAGGGATTCATATGCAGATGAAAGGTTGAGTAGCCCTGATTAAGAGAAAAATGGCATGCTAACACCTCAAGTATTTTTTTCAATCTGAGGCCTTTGCCCTGTCTGAGATCCATTGTGCCTACCTGAGTATGCCCTTGTAACTGTCATGTGCAACCATCATTCTTTTCCCAAAGTCACAGCCCAGTCAGAAATTCCTAATTGATTAATCAATAGTGGATACTTGGAACACTGTCTTGACCTGTGAAACTAACCCAGAAGTTAGAGGAAAAACAAGTGATCAGAGTTGGTGGCCTGGCTTAGCGCGCGCGCGCGTGCATGTGTGTGTGTGTGTGTGTGTGTGTGTGTGTGTGTGTGTTTTATCAGTGGTTGTCAAGCTTTAGCATGTATCAGAATCATCTGGAAGAATTGTTAAAACATAGATTTCTGAGCTGCATCTCCAGAGTTTCTGAATCAGTAAGTCTGGAGCGGGGCCTGAGAATCTGCATTTCTAACTTCCTCTAAATGCTGATGCTACTGATCCTAAGGACCACACTTTGAGACTCACTGATCTTTATCTTTCCCCTACCCCTCTCCTTTATATAAAGGCATGGTTCTCTATCCGCTCCCTTTACAACCTTGTTCTGTGCAAGGTGAGGTGTAGTAACTTGATGTGGTAGAAGATATTAGCTGTTTACTCTGTTATACTTAAGAGAACAGAATGTTTATGAATATTTTAAAGGACACTCCTAAGAGTATTGTCTTAAGAAAATGGTCTAAAGATAATATTTTAGAAGAGTCATCTGTTGGAGATAGGATATGGGTGTTTGGGGGGCAGACAGAGCCATGCTGTGTACCCCAAGTACCATCATCTAGACAGTTGCCTCCCTAGACCCTACCAACAGGACCATGGAACAACTCCTATGAAAAAGCCAAGATTCACTCTTCCAGGGAGGCATATTTCTTTATCATAAAATAGAAGGGGGAAAAGGAGGAAGAAAGGCTGTCTTGCAATGTCTTTGGGAGATAAGTAGGTATTTTAAAATGTGAAGCCTTCTTTATTTCAGGGAATGTAAAGAGCACTAGACACAGAAACTCAAAGACACAGTTCCCAGGTCCAAACATGCAATTAAAGTATATTTTGCATGATATCGTACTTGTAAGAACGAGGTGCTATAGAAAGAGATGAAGTCTCATTTAGAAGAAGCCCAGAGGTTAGGAGGGCTGCCTGTAATAGGGGTTGCCTAAGCTGATTACTAAATAATGATCAGGAGTTACCTTAAGCAGGAGAGTAACATGATAGAAGCACTTACTAGAACTATTACTTTGGCAGCTTTGTGGAGAAATGATTGAAAAAGTCAAGATTTGGGACAGGGGACTGGTTAGAAGATGGCTGCAGTAGTTCATCGAGACCCAAACTAGAAAATGGCAGTGGGGAAGAGAAAAATGTACAGTCAGAAACCATTAAAGAAATAGAATTAACAGGTCCTGGATTAGCTGTCGATTAGATTTATGTAGAATCATGCTTCTCAGGGATGACACCCAGGTATGTAACTACAGCCCACTTAGCACTGCCTTCTGGAGAGTACCTTATCCTATTTCAATCCTCTATTATCACCACCATACTCTTTTCCTTCTGTTTTACTGATTCCTTTAGAACCGACCATAGTATCACTTCAATTCTCTTATTTTCAGCCATCCCAATAAAACAGGACTCCTTATGAACTTTGTTGCTTTAATGTCCCCCCGCCCCCAGGTTCTGTCCTGGCCCCACTTCCTTCCCCCAGGTACCAAACTCTGCTAACAGCCCCACTACAGATCTAACTAGTACCCGGCCTCCTGGGGAACCATCTTAATACACCAACTCTTCTAGCAAAGAGCCACTTACATTCATACACTTGTTTCTTTGTTGACCTGTGCCTTGCTAAGGTCTGCCTTGTAGTTATCCCTGCCTGTCTACTCATGCCTCGATCTCAATGAAGTCATGGTTTCTTTGCAGAACCAAGGCTTCTGGTTGCCAGCCTTCCAAGTAAATTCACAGCCCCATCTGCCTCAGCAACTTCAATCCCTGACAGTTATCTGCCATTGGGATTTTTCCATTTAGCCCAAGGGGTGTCTCAATTGCGCCATTGTAGCAGATGCCTCTGGTACCCTAGTCATATCCCCTTGGCCCTCCTCTGATTTTAGTCAAGGCTATGAAGGACAGTTCTGTGCAAAGATCTGCTTTTGATTTCACCCTACCTCAAGCCACATCTCTTTTAGCTTTTTGCTCTAGGACTTTCTTCAATATATTAGTAGTTTTCTCTGTCTACATGTATGTAAGCATGTACATACTTGACCCAAAGTGCAGGAAAGTAATGTCCCCAGAGGAAATTCTCAAATAATAGGGGGTAGGGAAGGATGGATAAATAGATAAAAACTCTGGCCCCCCAGCAGTTTCTTTACAATTCTAAGGAGGCCCAGATGGAATCAAGACCCTGTATCTTATTGCAGTGAGCTCAGTTATGTACACTTATGTTGGATTTTCCAACTTCCCTGCCTCATTTCCCCACTTCTCCACTCTTGCTTCATAAATTAACCTCCAAAATAAACTACCTGCAGTCAAGGCCTTGTCTCAGCTTGGGTTCCCCCAAGGCAGAGTCTAAGATAGTCATATAGTATGCTTTACACTCTCTTTTAAAATTACTTTCTTCCTATAATATGCCAAACAGTATAAAACATTTAGGAGGAAGAAATAAGGGTATAGAAATCAATGAGGTAGAGATAATAAAGGTATTATTAAAATAGAGAAGTGGTGATGTTAGGTGCAGCAAGAAATTTTATATGCAGACAAAAAGTCTGAGGCCCAAGTTGTCAATACCCTTTGAATTAAAGGACCAATCTTCAGGCAGACCACACACATAAACTTAGAGCTCTTACGCAAAGAGTTAGTGGGGGCCGGGGCTGGGTGGTGGTGTGCCATGAAGGTACTCAGCATCCTAGTCTTTAAATTATAATGTGATGGTGCCTATGAAGTAGTACATTATGCAGACGCTGACATGGAGAAGTAATTTGTTTGCTATCCATTACTCTAGTGGTAAAAAATAACTTGACCTTTTGGGGGAAATTGGGATAAAGAAGAGGAGAGCAGCAGGAAGACAACACATATGTCTTTGGGAAAGGATGAAGTGAGTGTTAAAAGGCAGTTGACAGATTAATTGATCTTTAGTGACTCAGGAATTGTAAAAACCCAGGTTAGTGACAGATAGAAAGTACATAGGATATAGGCCCACCATTAGCAGATGCTGTTGGTGCCCAACCCATATCCTCTCATACTCACTATGGTGGTTTTCAAACATACCCACACATTCTTTGATATACCTCCTTTCAAAAGGTGGAGACTGATAACCCTCCCTTTTGAGCATTGGTTGGAACTAGTGATTTGCTTCTTACAAAAACAGAATATAACAGAAATAGATTTGGGTGTGCAAGTGCCAAGACTGGGTCACAAAAGGCATTGTGGCTTCCTCCTTGCTCTCTCTTAGATCACTAACTTTGAGAAAGTCAGTTGCTATGTCTTGAAGATACTCAAGTAGCCCCAAGGAATGTCCCTTTTCGCAAGGACATGAGGCCTTTGCCAACAGCCAGCAAGGAATTGAAACCTCCTGCCAATAGCCATGCAAGCAAGCTATCACGGAAGCAGATCCTCTAACCCCAGCAAGCCTTCAGATGACTGCAGTCTGGCTGACATCTTGAATGCAACTTCATGAGAAACCCTGAGCCAGAATCACTGAGTTATGCTGATTTCCTGACTCATGGAAACAGTGGCTTGGAAACAATAAATATTTAAGACCTGGAACCATAAAACTCTTAGAAGAAAACATAGGGGAAAAAAGTTTTTTGATATGGATCTTGGCAATGATTTTATGGATATGACATCCAAAGCACATGAAACAAAATAAAAAATAAACAAGTAGGACTACATTAAACTAAAAACCTTTTGCACAATGAAAGAAACAATCAACAAAATTAAAAGGCAACCTACAGAATGAGAGAAAATATTTGCAAATCATACATCTGATAAGGGGTTAACACCCAAAATATGTAAAGAACTCATATAACTCAATACAAAAAAATTCCAATTAAAAATGGGAAAAGGATCTGAATAGACATTTTTTCAAAGAAGACATACAAATAGCCAACAAGTACACAAAAAGGTGCACAACATGACTAATGATTAGGGAAATGCAAATCAAAACCACACTGAGATATTACCGCACACCTGTTAGAATGGCTACTATCAAAAAGACAAGAGTTAAAACATGCTGGGAAGACTGTAGGGAAAAGAGAACTTTTGTACCCTGTTGGTGAGAATGTAAATTAGTGCAGCCACTATGGAAAACAGTGCAGAGGGTCCTCAAAAAACTAAAAATAGAACTTCCATATGATCCAGCAATTCTACTTCTGGGTATATATCCAAAGGAAACAAAATCACTCTGTCAAAGAAATGATTTGTACCCCAATGTTCACTGGAGCATTATTTACAATACCCAAGATATGGTAACAACCTAACTGTCCATAAACAGATGAATGGATAAAGTTGTGATACACACATCACACACACACACACATACACACACACACTGGAATGCTATTCAGTCATAAAAAAGAAAATTCTGCCATTTGTGGCAACATGGATAGAACATAAAGGCATTATGCTAATTGAATATGTCAGATAGAGAAAGACAAATACTGCATGATTTCACTTAAATGTGCAGTCTAAAAAAATAAAGTTAACAAAAGATTAGATTTGTGGTTATCAGAGGCACAAACTTCCAATTATAAGATAAGGTACAAACTTCCAATTATAAGATAAATAAGCACTGGGGATGTAATGTACAATATAATCATTGTCATTAACACTGCAGTATGGATTATTTGAAAGTTGCTAAGTAAATTTTAAAAGTTCTCATCACAAGGCAAAACATTTTTTTGTTATATCTACAAGATGATGGATGTTAACTTATTGTAATCATTTCACAATATAGGTAAGTGAAGCCATGATGCTGCACACCTTAAACTTACGCAGTGCTGCATGTCAATTATATTTTAATAAAACTGGAAAAACAATAGACATTTACTATCTCACAAAATGTGGGGATAATTTGTTATGTGGCAATAGATAATTAATATAGTCACTATTCTAGTGCATGCCAACCCAATAGCTACTTACTAAAGGAACCTGTAACTCTGTGCTTGAGAACTCTCTCTGGCTGCTGAAACCCACTCCTCCAGCAGGTAGAGGCGAGCCAGAAGTAACAGGAAGTCAACATCCCCATAAGTAGCCCTTCTTTAATGACTGACAAAATTTGTTATATGCTCACAGGTAAGTAATTTGCTAATTATGCACACTTTCTTGGCTTCCAGTTCATCTCCATCTTACTTCTCCACTCCCTTATCTATGACCACTGGGATCATCTCGCAAACAAAGTACTTCTACCCAAATCTTTGCCTCAGCAGCTGCTTCTGGGGTAATCCAATCTAAGACACCACCAGATAATTGAACCTCATCTTTTCTATTTAAACAAGATAAAATTATGGGAGAACAAAAATGTGTAGAAAAAAATTAAGAGAAAAATTATTTTTTAATATATTTTTTTATTATTGGGGAATTGGGGGGATGGGAACAGAGCTGGGGAATTGAGGGAAGGGGAACAGACAAGATGCTGTTGTTTTGTTCTTCAATCTAGTTGTGAAGGACGTTGCTTCACTGGCCCAAGTTGGCACCATCATTGCGCTCTTC
>NW_017731357.1:3369506-3374730 GCF_001890085.2 Hipposideros armiger | reverse complement strand
CATAAAATTATTTTCATTGCTACTCTATAACTGTAATTTTGCTACTGTTATGAATCGTAATGTAAATATCTTTTTGTTTTCCGATAGTCTTAGGCGACCCCTGTGAAAGGGTCGTTCGACCCCCAAAGGGGTCACGACCAACAGGTTGAGAACCGCTGCTCTATGCTATAGTACATGTGCCCTAATCACTATGTACACAAGACAGATGGCTTTTACCATAGAATAGCATCAGTTTAGGTCCTCTGGTAAGCAGAATCTGAAAATGAGTTCAGAGTATAATATGTGTGTTGAGGAGTAATGTCTGTGAAAGGTAAATGGGGAGAAGGCAGGATTAAACATAGAAAGATTTCAGATCATAATGCTGATCAGACTCCTGTGAAAAGAAAGAAGGAAGCTTAATCTGCCAGGCAGAGCCTCAGAATACAATGCAGGTGTGACAAGTCTGACCAACACAATGCAGAGCACCAAAGCAGAGTCTCATATTGTCCTTTAGCAGAGTCTCACATTGGGCAGAAAGAACCAAGCCCTAATATATCCTAATTGTACTCTGTCATTATCTGGGGGTTACCTGAAAAGAGCATGGCTTTTGCTCAAATGCTCCAATGGATCCCAAAGGTGCTACAGCTGGAGGCTTTCAGCTAGCTGCACCCCTCACCTCGCAGCTGATCAGAAAGTTGTTTGTTAAAGAGAGATCCAAGCAACACACCTCCATGGTTGCCATGATAACCGAGTCTATAGGGACCATGATAGAAATAGCAAAGGTTCATTTCTCAATCACATTACATCTTCATGTGTTGACTTTGGTTCTATTCCATTTTGTCCTCAAGTTCAAGACCCAAGCTAAGACAGAAGCCACCATTTGGAGCATTGCCAGTAGCTGTGGTAGAAGGATAGCTCTAGTAGGTTTCACACTAATAAGAGCTCATAATTCATTGGCCAAAATGGATCACATGGTCCCACTTACACACAAAGGGACAGCAAGTTCCATACTGCCATGTATCTGGAAAGTGGACAGCCTGAAACGAATAACTCTAATAACCACAACAGTGAACAAATTGGTAAACTCCCCAAAGCCTCCTTTACGTTCTACATAATCAATAAAGGAACAATTTGTGGGGTACTCAATAAGGCCAAATCTTTTTCCTGATTAACTTACAAGTAATTGTTTCCTTAAAAATCCTTTATATGTATAGCAATGGAGACATTAAATCACCTTTGAGTAGACCATCCTTGTCTTGTACAGAATAAATTAAATGTTCCTTTCTGGCTGCAAAGAAGCAAGGCAAGTAGAAATTCACTGTTTAGGGAATATTTTGAGCTCTCACTCTTGATAGTTGGGACAGAATCACCCAGCCACACTCCAACTCCTGTCTATTAATTATAATTATGAAAAATTAATTGTAAAACCCAATGTTTTCTGAGAAAGCCCAATGGAAACTTTTGTTAGCGACCTTCTGTGAGGGAAGAGGTTAAGACCACAAACTATTTCCTGAGATTCCTGAGACTCAAAGTTATTGAAACCTCTTTGGTCACTAGAGGTATGTCTGGCTATGACCTGGTGATAGAAAAGGTAGCCACACCTTGATGATAAAACCTTCATGCAAACAGAAAGAGACTGGGCCAGGATGGTGGCTTCTATGCCAGGGTTTACACTGCTGAAGGGAAAGCTGCTCAATAGGTTGACCAGCTTAAATGACGTAGAATAATCCTGTAAGGGAAGTGTGGAAGAGTTTGTCTAAGAAATGTAGCTTGTGGGCAAGTGGTGGATGGTCTTGACTATCAGGCTATCAAATTTCATTTGATGCTTTCTTTATTTACAGGATTCCAAACCAAACAGCCCAGTTTGTACTCAGGGTCTTAGAATCATATCTAGTACCTAGTAAGTATTAAATACATATTTTAAGAGANAGTGTCACTGGCCCTCATATGTGGGATCCGAACTGGGGCCCTCTGGCATCCCAAGCCAGTTCTTAACCATCGCGCCACTCGGCCGGCCCAAGAGAAAATTATTTTTAAAAACATTTTATTGGGGAATTGGGGAAGGGGAACAGTGTTGGGGAATTGGGGAAGGGGAACAACCAAGTTGTTGTCCTTTTTTTTTGTTCTTCAGTCTAGTTGTGGAGGATGCTGCTTTATTGGCCCATGTTGGTAGTATGATCATTGTGCTCTTCCCGGCTGAGGCAGTCAGTCACCGGCCATTGGACGGCCACTCACAGCGGCTCACAGCAGCTGACGGCCACTCACGCTGGCTGCTCATGTAGGCTGCTGGCCACTCACGGCAGCCCACTGCAGCCAATGTGATCTCCGGTCACTCACGGCAGCCCAGCTCCAGTTAGAGCTGTTGTTCACAATCTTCTCTGTAGAGGGCGCAGCATGCTGGTGCATGTGAGAATCAAACCAACAGCCCTGTTGTTCAGAGCTCATGCTCTTACCAACTGAGCCACTCATCCAGCCGAGAAAATTTATTTTTTAAGACAAAATGACTGCTATTAATCACTAAATACCTTGTAATCCACCTGTACACCTCACAGCCATAAATTCTACAGCTCATTGCTAAAGGTTAGAATGCAAAAAGAAGGCTCATGATGCAGAAGCTATGCCACCTCATCTTCAATCTGGTATAACTGAGACCTCTAGTTCAGGGGTGCTGGCCCTGAATGACTTTGGGTAAACCATACTCTTTTTTTTGTTTTAATTATTTTTTATTATGAAATACACATTTTTTAGAATTCGTTTCAGCTGTACAACACAGTGCAATAGTTATAATTTTTACCCCTCAAAGTGACAACCCCTCTCCCCCAATCTGTCACCCCACTTCCCCCCAATATCATACATCTATTACAAATCCCTTGACTCCACTCCCACACTATATGTGGGTAAACCATACTCTTCATAAACTGCTCTACCTTCCCTCACTCTACCTGATCTGGGTGGGAATTGCCCTTAACAAGATTTTCTGAATTAGAATTAAGGAAACAATTCTCTAGCTGTTCCATGATTCACATAAATACATCTTCCCAGCTTCACCAGCAGAGAAATGTGAGCCTTGATTATTTTGCCTTGGAAAAATGATAGCTTGAGAAAATAAAGCTGAAACAAAGAAGCAGAGAAGGAAGGTGAAGAGTGAGGGTCCTCTGGCATTTCAACCTCTGGTTCTAATGATTTCTGAATCCATG
Organism: Hipposideros armiger; assembly: GCF_001890085.2. NCBI lineage: Eukaryota > Metazoa > Chordata > Mammalia > Chiroptera > Hipposideridae > Hipposideros > Hipposideros armiger. Next base: position 3,371,554 of record NW_017731357.1, on the reverse strand, counting down.
TATTATCTCTGGCCTTCTTACAGATTACTTACATAAGCCAATAAATTCCTCTTTTGCCTTATCTAATTTTTGGCTGCAAGTGAAAGAAACCCAACATGTGAATACTTATTAAAATATCTTATTTTAATAATCCTGAAATAATCAGGCATTTCTCTTGAATCACCAGCTCCCAAACTGATCTTAATCAGGCTAATTGAGCTTAAATTGAAGGTCAGCTTTCACCTAAAAACGAGAAAGAGGATGCTCTAAAAAAAATATGGCAGGTGCTTTGCAAATAGAATTGTTAAAAAACTGAAACTTAACCCTCACAATTAGGTTTCGATGTAGATATTTCCATTTCATTTATAAGGAAACCAAGGCTTAGCAAAGTTAGAAAATGACTTGCCAACGTTTACCCAACTAGTAGTGGTAGAGCCACTGATGATCCCAAAGCTCTAGGCTTCCCCCAAGTGTCATTTATCTCAATCCCTGACCTTAAGACTCTGTGAGGTCATATTTGCCACCCTGTCATTGTTTTTGCATTAGGTATTCCCTGAGGGTAACCCTAAAATGAATCCACTTTGCACTCACAAAAATATGACACTCCCTGTAGCAACCCCACTCAGATCTCCCTTCTAAAAACTAATAGTTGTCATTCAGCTGTGAGAACTGCAGTCAGCTGGCAGTTTCCCTTTTCTGAGCCAAGACCATGCTTCTCGGGAAGCCCCAGCTGCTGAATGAGCATGGCAGGAGCACTTTCCAATGTGGGACCCCTCTAATGAGCTACCTTCGCTCTGGGAGTCCCTACTGGGTTGGCCAAGACTCTTCTAACCAGTCCTGCTTCTCAGTCTCCAGGAACCAGCTCAGCATCACGGTTTGAAGGCTTTGCCTGCCCAATCCTGCTTCCTCTATCTTACCTTCCATGGGGATTTATCCCCCAATAAGTCCTCGCTTAACATCATCGATAGATTCTAAAACTTTAAGCAAAATAACATAATGAAATCAATTTTACCTTAGACTTATTGATATAAACAAGAGTTAAGTTCCTACAGCATATCATCAATGTCATAAGGAAACGATGTTGAATAAAACCACATTATTTGAGGACCTGCTGTACTCGCACTTTTAACTCTATCTCAGCTTCTGCTTCGTGGAAGTCCCAACTGGATCACTTAATAGTGAGTGAATGAGCAGAAGTAGAATTCAAGGGAAAATCATTCTCTCCAAGACATATTTCCCTACAGATAAGTCAGCTGTGGTAAAGCAATGTAATTCTAGTTCAGAAAAGCAGATTGTGCTGAATCTGCCAAATGGCTTCTCTTAGCTGAGGGAGTACCTCCCTGAGACCTGTCAGGCACTAGGATTTATGGGTCCATTTCTCTCTTAGTGATCTAGTCTCTCTTTATGGAGATGATTGCTTTGCAGCCCTGCCATAGGTATTTACCATCAGGGCTATTATAGCCCACTGAGTCATCCAGGAGAGAAATCCAAGTTGATAATTAACATCCTGAGGAAGGTAATTGTGGAACACTTAAACATGGGGCCATAACTTCTGGTTCAGTGTCAGTAAGGACAACCTGTAGGGCATATCATACTTAGCGAGTCAGTAGCTACCTAAAATGATTATCCAAACCCAAAGAATATTATTTTTATCACCATGTGAAGAAGCTGCAGATTATGTCCTTTTGACCTATTTTGTAGTCTCATTCCCAGCTAAATAATAACCATTCAGGAGTGGAGAAAACAAATAATTCTTCTCATTATTAAGAAACATATGTCCACAGTATGATTTTGTAAATAGGAAACTTTCAGGACAGGAGCTTTTCTCCTTTAGCCTCATGAGTTAATCTTCTGTTTTAACTATGAAAATAATTCTTCTTACTTTGGGTTAGGGGAAAGTGGCGGACACCCACACAATACAATCCTCAGACAGAACAGGCATTCATAATTAAATGGACAGAGGTTGGGTTTGACCTTGAAAAGAAAAGCTGGAGCAGTGCCCTTCAAATAAAAGGGGAAATACATTCAGGAACAGGGCAACTATCTAACCAATAGTTTTAATCTTCTTA
>NW_017731357.1:3360294-3365066 GCF_001890085.2 Hipposideros armiger | reverse complement strand
TAAGATATAAAGCAGTATCTGTTTCTCAGTCAGAGCTTCAGAATTTGTCACAATTGCAGTGTATTTGGCCATGTCAGATACTGAGAAGCAGACGGCTCCCGGCAATAGCCTGGCTGAAAGAATAAGAAAACAAAACTGTTAATATGCTGCCTACAAGAGACTCACTTCAGATTGAAAGACACACACAGATTGAAAGTAAAGGGATGGAAAAAGATATTTCATGAAAATGGAAACCAAAAACAGAAAGCCGTGGTAGTAATATTTATACCAAACAAAATAGACTTTAAAACAAGGCTGTAAGAAGAGACAAAGAAGGACCCAGTAATCCCACTTCTGGATATTTGTCTGAAGAAACCCAAAACACTACTTTGAGGGGACATGTGCATCCATATGTTCACTGCAGCATTGTTTACAATGGCCAAGATGTGGAGGCAGCCTGGGTGTTCATCAATAGATGAATGGATAAAGAGTAGGTGGTACATATATACAATGGAATATTGCTCAGCCATGGAAGGGAATGGGTTCTTGCCATCTGTAGCGGCACGGATGTGCCTGGAGGGTGTTCTGCTGAGTGGAGTATATCAGACAGAGAAAGACATTTGCAATGTGATTTTGCTTATATGTGGAATCTGAAGAAGACAGTAAACTAAACAGAAAAAAACTCATAGATACCAGAGCCTTTTGATGGTTGCCAGATGGAAGGGGGTGGGGTGTGGGTAAAAGAAGTAAAGGGATTAAGAAGTACAAGTTGGTAGTTACAAAGTAGTCATGGGGATGTAAAGCACAGTATAGGGAATACAGTCAATGATATACTACCCACCTAACACTATACTAGTTAGTACTAGACTAGTCACGGGAATCACTTCTTAAATTATATAAATGTCTAACCATTATGCTGTACACCTGAAATTAATATATAATAATATTGAATGTCAACTGTAATTGAAAAATTTTAAAAGGAGGGAAAAAGTGAAGGGGAATAAGATGTTCAAATTTCCAGGTATAAAACAAATAAGCCAAGGGGATGTAATGAACAGCATGGGGAATATAGTCAGTAATATTGTGATAGCATGGTATGGTGTCAGATGGTTACTGGACTTACTATGGTGATCACTTCTTTAGGTATATAAATGTTGAATAACTATGTTGTACCCCTGAAGTTAATATTGTATATTAGCTATATTTTTAATACAAATCTTAAAAAAGAAAAATAAATATCTATTTTGATGAATATTTGTTTTTATGATGTTCCAATTTAATTGTGATGGAAAGATTATCTAGAGCAGTGGTTCTCAACCTTCCTAATGCTGCAACCCCTTAATATAGTTCCTCATGTTGTGGTGACCCCCAACCATAAAATTATTTTCATTGCTACTCTATAACTATAATTTTGCTACTGTTATGAATCGTAATGTAAATATCTTTTTGTTTTCCGATGGTCTTAGGCAACCCCTGTGAATGGGTCGTTCGACCCCCACAGGTGTTGCGACCCACAGGTTGAGAACTGCTGATCCAGATGTATGCACTGATGTCAAACAGCTTTCTCTCTCATGCTTTGTTACAGAAGGCCAAATAACAAAACAATGTGAAAAGTGCTATCACAGTGGTAGGCATGGCATTTTCTGGGCATAAAATGGAATCTCCTCATCACTGCTCTGCCTGGTGAAATCCAGTAAGGCAGCATGGATGAAGGTATGTCTAAGCTAAATATTGTAGTATAGGTAGCCTTTAATCAGGCACAAGAAAAAGGACCTTCTCAGAAGAAATAACATGTGCAAAGGCAGACCAGGCATGAGAGAAAAGCAGGATTGCTTGATTAAAAAGGGAACTAGTCCCACCTTAATGCATGTTTGTTTGGGTTTATTTTACCCCCCTCATGCTCTGATTTGGAGGGACCTAGGCTAAGGTTTGTAAGTAGATAATGAAAAAGTGAAAAACCACCTGCTAATGGCTAGACCACAATGTTCCTAACTGAATATAAAAAATGCTCGCAAAATACAAACAATGTCCAGACACGTACTCAAGTACTCTGTGACCACGTTTAGAACACAACAGGGACAAGGCCACTCTACAATATATGTACACACATGCACGTGCACACCATGATTTAACATCCCTTTTCTGACTAATATGAATGACTGATGCTTCTTATCAATGACAACTCTAGTCCCACTTAAATCCTACCTCCTTAATAGAAATTATGGAAAGTAACCAATGACTGAATTGCTCCTGCTTCCTGATGACATCCAAATGAGAACTGGTCCCCACATGGTTAACCCCACATCCTATAAGAAATCCCTCTGTGTTCCCTTTTATTGAAATGTTCCTGAAGTGTTTTCTCTCTTGCTTCAGGAAGCTAAACAGACCTATTATTGTATTATTATTATTATTATTATTATTATTATTATTATTATTATTACAGGTGTATTCCTAGTGGTATTTGGTCATGGGTTCTAACAGCAGTTTATTTAGAAATGCTATCAGGGAGTAAGAGTGAAAGAATGAAGGTGGAGTGATGGAAGGAAGGAAATATAATATAAGGATATGTTATTAAGTTGGCTACTACTACTGGTGACTCACTAGTGACTCAGTGGGTGACTGATAACTGAGCTTCAGGACCTTCTGAGGAACCTTACAAAATGTGACTAAGAATTATCTGTCTAGGGAAGAAAAGAGGGAAACATTTGCCCATGACTTCTTGTCCTCCTTTGATCAAGGGACATCCTACTGGTGTAAATTCCCTTGTACAATGTGGATCAGGGCCACCAAAGCCCAACAGCAGAGAAAGCAAGGAGGACTCAGCGTGAGCTTAGGGCCAGGGGCTGTCTGGTGGCTCCTGGGCAAAGTGGACAAAGCCTGGTCAGGACTGGCCATCATGGCAGTAGCCGGAACAAGGAGTAGGGCCAATAACGTTTGCAGTGATGCCCAAAGGGTCTCTTTTATGACAAATATTAGTTTCACTGTGAGAAGTAGTAATACCAATGTGTCTAAGATAGAGCTGAAGAGTAACAGAATATTCCACCCAAAAATATGCCTCTTTGGCATGAAGATTAATTTGAGCTGATTATTTTGAGAAACAGCAGACATAAAAGAAACTCTGAAAATAGAGTAGAAATTATTCTTCCNAAATATAAAGAAACCACATGGAGACTGGAAGGAGGGGTGGAGACGTGGAACAGACCCCAAACTTCCATGTGGCGGTTGAGAATCAGGAGGAATATCTCAGCCATGGAGATTCCCCTCCAAAGAAGTGAGGGAACCACTCCGCCAACCCTCCACACCAGGCTCTCCAGCCCGGAGTACTAGTGCCAGAAAGAGGCGCCCCCACAACACCTGGCTGTAAAAAACAGTGGGAATTCTGACCATCTGGGTGGGCCAGAAGGCTGTGGGAGACCCAGACGTCCACTTAAACAGCCCATGCACAGTCTCACTCACTTGCTGGCACTCACCTTGGGCTCTGGTGGAGAGACAGTGACTCAGGAGGTGTTGGAGACATACAGGGTACGGGACAGACTGAGGTGTGTGGCTTTGGAGAGAGGACTGAAGGACAGGGGGCATTTTCCCTGTGTGAGGTCCTCCTCCTGAGCAGCCAGCAGGCAGGCTCCATCTTTCCCATGTTGAGCTTGCCTCTGCCATAGCCAAATCTGAATCTGATTGGCCTGGAGAGCTCTGGGGCTCTGTCCTGCTGACTCACTGGGACCTCACCCCACCCAACTCTCCTAACACCAGAGGCACTTACTCCCATAGCAGCCAGCCCCATCCACATTACTTGGAAAACTATTAGAGACTAGCAGGACCCTGCAGATGGCAACTGGCCTCAGTTATTCTGAGACTTTTGCTGAGCAGCTCCAGGCTCAGCACGGGCACCAAACCAGAATTTACATTAACTTTGTGGCCACAACTTTTCCCACTCTAGTGACTCCCTGAGATGTTGCCTTACCCAACTCACACACCCCATGAGGCTTTATCAGTGGCTAAACCTTTAGGGAGCTGGCAGGTGTCAGCAGGCCTCAGGACTTCCAGGCTTTTTGCGGAGCTTCCCCAGGCCTGGTACGGGTGGTAGACATCCTCGGTTCATGGTGTGGCCTCTCCCATACACCTCAAGGTTTAGAACAGGCAGCAAACAACTGTAGCTCACTTTTTAGTTCCTACCAGGTAGTCCCTGAATAGTAACAGGCAGTGGGTCACCTGGGCCTGCACTGGAACCCCACCCAAGAGGCCGCAAAACCAACATACATGGAGCTAGGCTTCAGATCACATCATAACACTGCCCAATTAACGCCATAAGTAGCACACACAAAGGGTGGTCCCAACGGGCACCAGAGCCCACTGGGATGAATCCCACTTAGTGGGGTAAGTCCCCCGCACAAAAGCCTATAAGCTGTGGACATGGCCAAACCCCACAGCCACTCAGCCTGAGCATCAATCCCACCCACTAACATGCCAATAGCAATCAGGGCTCAACTATAACAGGAGGGCACATACAACTCACACAAGGGACACTCTTGGAGCACTGGGGCAGGTGACCACAGAGACTGTGTCACTGGGCCCCACAGGACATCTACTGCAGCCAATACTGGAAGACAGAGCAGATCTACCTAATACATAGAAACAAACACAGAGAGGCAGTCAAAATGAAAAAAACAAAGAAATATGTCCCAAATGAAAGAACATGAGAAAAATCCAGGAAAACAACTAAACGAAATGGAGGTATGCAACCTACCAAAGACAGAATTCAAAACAATGGTTATAAGGATGTTCAAGGAACTTAG
>NW_017731357.1:3330398-3355404 GCF_001890085.2 Hipposideros armiger | reverse complement strand
ATCTGCATAGCAACCTTACCCTTCTTTACTGTGCTTTTCCTGGTCATCTCCCCATAACTGGCCTCTCTTCCACACCTTTCTTTCATTTTGTCTTTAGTTGAAGATAGTATTGCAGCCTGAAATCTAAGCCATTTCAAGGTGTTACTCGTGTTTCCTGGGTATCTCCCATGTATACGCGAGGTTTACATGTCAATCAAGTTCTGTTTGCTTTTTTCTTGTTAATCTGTCTTTTATTACAGGGGTCTCAGCCAAGAACTCAGAGGGGTAGAGGGAACATTATTTTTCATCCGCTACACAGCAGCACAGTTTCTAAAGGAAGCCCAATCACTAGTGAAAATTAGCAAAGAAGATGATAAGCTGAGCACCCTAACTTCAGTAAGAGAATTGCAATGAAGGCTTGGAGTCTTTTGGAGGTTGAGGGGGACAGAGTTGCTGGAAAATACATGGACACATGCAGTGTTAACAAACATTTTCTTCCTCGATACTGTAAAATTCATAGAAAGTTTGAAAAGAGGCAGAGTGAAGGAAAATTTGGGTTATTTTTTTAGAAACTGATTTTGAAAGGAGGAAGATTTTTTATAAGGCTTTATACTAGAAGATACAGCTGACCTCAGAAATGAGCAAATGTGTCTCTACCACCAGGAGACAGTTTTAGGAAAAGGATTCCCCCTTGTTAGCTCAAGTTTATTCTTATCCCTAAGTATAAACTGCCTAGGGGATTTGGACATGAATTGATTGCAGAATTGCATATGTTGGAAACCAGAGTAGCATAATAGTGGGGAATACAAACTCTGGAACAGTGTGCTTATGTTGAAAGACATGGCTATGATGTTTAACTAGCTGTGTGCTAGTGAGCAATTTACTTAACCCTTCTAGGTCTCAGTTATCCCTATTTGATAGATGTAGTAAGGATACCTACATCACACAACTGGGGTAAGAATTACATGGCAGCATGTGAAAAGTGCTTAGCACAGTTCTTGGTACATAGGTCAAAAGATGTTTTTAATATTTTGTTATCATCTAATTTTAAGGTTGGTACAGTAGAAAACAAATCTAATATTTGTTCAGATATTTAGACTCAGCTTAAGTTCCTTTGAAATTTTATTCTAAAGATAATAGCATTTGCTTAAGTATGAAATTTTGTTGTAAAGATAATAGCATTTGCTTAAGTATATTTAAATTTTACAAGTTGTTTACACAAATGTCCAGAAATCCATAGTTGTACTGTGATTAAGACCTACCATCTTGAATTTTATGGAAAACAAGTTTTGGGCAAAACAAGACTTTACGACTGTGGTACAGTGCTGGCATCTGGTGGCAACAAGCTGTGAAACACTGAATTGTAGTGCTTTTAATGCTTTGAAAGCAAATGGGTCAATAGCAATCATAAGCTTTCAGCAGTCTATTTTAGAACCCCCTCAAGTTCTAAAATATAAACCAGTTCTAGGCTTTTTATAGAAAAAAAACCCCAAATGACTAATAAACATAGGAAAATATGCTTATCTTCCCTAGAAATCAAAGAAGTGAAAGCAATGAGATAATATTTAATACCCAACACATAGTCAAATATTTAAAAGCCTGAAACCAATTGGTAACAAGAATGTGGAAGATGGGAACTCTCAAACATTGTTCCAATTTGAAATGATATTTTGCTGTACCAATAGCAATTCAGCAATATCTCGTAGAAGTGAACGTGTGCTTGTGCTGCAGTTTAACAATTCTAATCCAGGGTATATACAGAGAATGTCAAAAAAATGTATAAGCATTTTAAGAAAAGGAAAAAAAAAGTATGAAAATTATAATACAATGAATGATGCTAGCATTCATTTGACTAACACAATCTTTTGAGTGAATGTCATACTACACATTGCTACCGTAACTCAACTGAACTTCGAAAAGTAATATATAGATAACATCTCTTAAAATGTGTACAATTTTTGGCACCCCTGGTATAGTCTAGACCTAGGAAATGTCTGTGCTCAAAAGAATGAGTGACAAGGATGTTCACAGCAGCATTATTTATAACAGCAAAAAAAAAAAATTGGAGACATCCTGAATGTTCAGCAATTAGAGGATGACTAGTTTGTCACATGTATGTGCTTAAATAGCATAAAGCAGTAAAACAAAATGAACAAGAGCTACATGTACCAACATGGATGAACCTTTTTTTTTAAATTAGAGTTTATTGGGGTGACAATTGTTAGCAAAGTTACATAAGTCTGAAGTGTACAATTCTATAATACATCATCTATATATCACAGTGTATGTTTACCACCCAGAGTCAGTTCTCCTTCCATCACATGGATGAATCTTAAAAACAAGGGAGTGAAAGAAGCAAACTTCAGAATGACACATACAGTATACTATTTAAGTGAATATAAATGCACAATAGTATATATTGTTTGGGGAAAGCTAAATATGAAGTAAAATATAAAAATATAAAATAAAAGAAAACCCACCAACTTGAACCCAGTGGTTGCCTTTGGGGTAGGAGGAAAGAGAATGGGATTGGGGAGGGGAATAAAGGGAATTTAACTATATTTGCAATGTTTCGCTTCTTAATATTGCTTACTTTCTCTGGCATTTTTATATAAATATAAATAGAATACTATTGTGTCTATTTTCTGCACATTTATAAGCAAACAATAGACTATTATTCAGCCACTAACAGGAATACAATTCTGACACATGCTACAACACAGATGAACCTTGAGGATGCCAGGGCCCAGGCCAAGCTGCCCCAAGATGCCCCACAATGGCATGCTGATTATTTTGAACTAAAATCACCTGAGAAGCAGGAAGAGCTCTGACTCTTTTCTGTCCCCCGAAAAATAGGAAATAAATCTCCATGATGTGTGCCCTCCCCACTCCTGAAGGACTGCAAGACAACCTTATCACACAAGTCATAAAATCCAGAGTCAAAAAAGCGTGTATAAACAAACCTCATAACTAACACCTTTACTAATTTACTGCCTAAGCCCGCATTTTGTTTAGATTCTTCACTAACGAATACGCAAACCTGCTTAGATTCCTTTCTAATGAGCACTAACTTTCCTTGCCCTGTGTTTCTCACAAATGTCTTGTTGCTTTATCTAAAAAGTATCAAAAGGTGCCTAGTTCATAACTTCTTCAAGCCTCATTATAATCTGAGCATGATATTGGATTCGCCCCTGTGCATGCATTAAATTGGTTTTTTCTCCTGTTAATCTAGTCTTGTGTCAATTTTGTTTTATAACTAGTCCAGCCATAAGAACTAAAGAAGCGTAGAGTGGGGAATTCTCTCTCACTACCCAAAAGGACATACTCAGAGAAATAAGCCAGACACAAAAGACAAACACTGGATGATTCCACTTATATGAGGTCCCTAGAGTAGTGAGACTCAGAGACAGATGGTAGAATGGCGGTTGCCAGGGGCTGCGGGGAATGAGGAGTTAGTGTTTAATGGGGACAGAGTTTCAGTTTGGGAAGATAAAAAAGTTCTGGAGATGGATGGTGGTGAGGATTGCACAACAATGTGAATGTACTTAATGCCACTGAATTGTACACTTAAAAAATAGTTAAGATGGTAAATTTTATATTATGTATATTTTCCCAGAATAAAAAAATTAAAAAAACATAAGACAGTTCCTGCCCTTTGGACAACCACTTGAGTGTGGCAGAGACATATGCTATATATCTGTGCTTACAGTTGTATAACAGTAATCAGTGGAGAGGAGCTATACTAATAGGATAAAAATCAAGATTTAGGGTTTGGTAATTAAAGACTAGAACAATTTTATTTTTCTGCTTCTCGAAATACTTGCTGATCATAGGGCAGGAAAAGCAAGGGACTAGGGCGGGGGGAGAGGGGTCAGCTCTTTTTTGGACAAGGTCTACTCTTTCACTTCTACTGGAACCCACCTCAGCAGTGGAGGTGCGACTACATTCAATTTCCTGATGAGTCTTGCTTTTGATGACAAGATACCAGAAGATGGCAGCAAACAGCCATCTAGTGGGAAAACCTTTCTTCCAGATGTCCAGAGAAGGCACAGTTTGGTTTTCCAAGTTTTTATACAAGAAACATTTACTTAGTGGTTTTTTTTCTCTGTACCTATTAAAGCCTTAAAACATCAAGGATCCTTTCTGACCATGACTCCACCTTGTATATAGTTTGTTGTTTTTAATAACAATAGCTAGCAGTTTTGAAAGCTTTCTGTGTACCATGCTCTGTGCTTAGCACTTTTAGAATTTTTTTTGAAATATCATTTTTATTGAGGTATAATTGACATATAACATTATATTAGTTTCAAGTGTATGACATAATGATTCGATATTTGTATATACTGCAAAATGATCGCCACAATAAGTCCAGTTACCATCTGTCACCACACAAAGTCACAAATGTTTTTTCTTGTGATGAGAACTTTCAAGATTTATTCTCTTAGCAACTTTCAAATATCCAACACAATAGTATTGACTATAGTCACCATGCTGTACATTATATCCCCATGAGGCATAAATTAGCTTTAATTGCTAGGTCCTCACCTCAATTAAGGACTGAGCTTAATGCTCTGTCACTGTATAGTAATACCATGCATGGGGCCAAGGGAGAGACACCAGGCACAAGGCCATCATGATTCAATCATTCAAGAAAGGGCATTTCCAAAGTGAAGTGAACGAGAGGGAAGGATAAAGGTAAATCTGGTCAATTAAATTTATTGAAAACTTTTAGGTTCTAGGCTTGGTGGATCCAAAGCTGGGTAAAGCAATTTCTTCCCTTGATAAATTTAATCTCGAGAGAGAAATACACCACATGTGCATGGTATACATGAGGAAAAACAAAAGGCAGGCCAATGCCCAAGGTTTTTGGAATGACACCAATGCTGGGTATTTCTTTTCCCTCCAGATCCACTTTCTACCCTTTTCCTTACTGCTCTCTGCCCCCAAGAAGGTGATCTGTATAGATTGGAAGCCAAAGGCTACAGGGGCCAGTGAATGCGGTGAGAAGATTAGAAAAGGTGAGTGCCTTCAGGCTTTTATGCCCATGATTCTGCCAGGTTGCCCTGCGCTTGCCCTGTTGTAAGAGGCCACTGTTCCTCTTAAGGGGCCTGCCCTATAGGACTCTCATTCTATTGCAGTTTCCAGTAACACCTCCTTCCCTTCTCTTCTCATCTAGTGGTAGTAACAGTACCTGTTAGCCCTGGGTTTCTGCACTATCTCAAGTCCTCTTCTCTCCACCTATATTTTAATTAAACCCTTTGGGGAAAACAACCCTCCTTAAATGATCCTAATTTGTGTGCCATCTGTTTCTTGTTTGGACCCTGCCTGATTTAACATGCGACTAATTTATATTAAGACTGAGCTCAGGTAAAGAAAGGTGAGAAGCAGAAATGGTTTACATGAAGGCTGTCCACATGTTTTCATGGAGGACAATGAGGAATTCAGTATTACTAGAAATAAGTTGTGAGTCAAGACATGGAAGTTCAATTGAAGCTAACGGTAGTTAATATGACATATGAAACTCTCTTGATCTGGCACCCAGTGTCTCGAGATTCGTCCCTAGTGTCAGAGTGTCTGAGAAAGAAAGGCAGCTCTTCAAGGGTGTTGATTAGTTTAGTGTTTTAGAATTTTGAATATAGTTTTCACCCAACATAGGAAGTTGGGAGAGTGGTTAGGGTAGAAACTTGGCAATATGGAAACCAGTTAGGGAGACTACCATAATCCAGGCAACAGGTCATTTAAACCAGGTTAATGGTATTTGGGATGTGTTTGATAAATATTTAGTAGGTTAAAAAAGTCTATAGAACTAGGGCTGGCCGAGTGGCTCAGTTGGTTGAAAGCTCACTCAAGAGCGTGAACTCTGAGCAACAGGGTTGCTGGTTCGATTCCTGGTCCGAGCTGAGCTGCCACTGAGCTGCCAACAGGTGGCAGGATGGCTCAGCTAAAAAAAATTTAATTAAATTTTAAAAATCAATAGAACTATAAACTCAAATATTAGGGGTGTCAAATAATTAAATAAAAACAACCAGAGGTTAAAAAACTACAAAGTTTTGTCCATTACCTTTCCAGGCAAAGGAACACACACATACACCCACACACACCCTATTGCTTATGCTTCTCTGGAGAACACTAATACAGATATCTATCCCTCAGGCCTTTTATTACTAACATTAGGTGGGAAGGTAAACTTATCAGGGTAGAATGAGAATGTCCTTCCTTTCCTGCAAGAAACAGAGATACTTCACATCAGGAGATAAAATTAAGGGAAGCCTAAGCCATCCACCCCTTTCACATCATCCTACTCTTCATCTAGGAAATGGAGAGGCAGTTTTCTGTGTTTAACAATTTTGACTCTAATGATAACATCACCAAACAATGAGTCTGGTGATAGGACCATTAAGTTTCCTCCCGATTTCCCCCTCAAAAGGTCCTGATAGCCAAAGAAGACTATTGCATTAGAAGGATTGATGCAAGAAGACAGGACCAGATTCTTCACATCTGGTGCCTGCAAAGGTAAGGCACACTTGATGGCACTGTTCTCTTAAGGAGAGGCTTTACCATTTCTGGCCTCACTGCATCTCATAAGGCTGAGGATAACAGGGAACCCTGAACAGTCTGCTGCTTGAGAACCACTAGTTTAGGATACTTTTTCCCAAAAGCTAGCATGCATATGAATCACCTGGGGACCTTGTTAGAAAACATATTCTGATTTCATAGGTCCAGAGTGGGGCCAGAGAATACACATTTCTAGAAGCTCCAAGAGATGATATACAACAGTGTAATGCAGTACTATTTGAATTCTACAATTCTGTTTTATGTAAGTATTACATTATCAAAATTTAACATAGGCTACAAGACTTAGAATGAAAATAAGCAGGTCTTTATATTTCTAAACTGTTATATTTCATAATGAGTTATTGCAGAAGATGAAGACTTATCATTCTTACATAATGCCAGCCTCCCTTCCTTCTAACATTATATCAATTTCTGGCTAAAGCCGTATTTAGTATTTACCTTACTATGGTTACTATGATTCACTGCTAAGATAAGTGGTAAATATGATTATTATTCCTTTTTGGTACTCTTTTACCCTATTCCTGGAATTAATTTGCTGTGTTTTTACATTTTTGTCAATTAAATATTTCTTTGCATAGATTCAAAGGAAACAATTTGCAAATGCAACATGTCTTATAGGACTTGGCATTTAGTTATCAGTAATTAGTGAAGAGAAAACTTTTCAACTAAGAGGTATTATATTACTACTACGTGCTTCAGCTTTGTGTGTTGAAATATATGTTTTTGGAATTTCACAGAATTTTTAACTTCCAGAAAGGATTCTTTGATGATGTTTCACGCAGTCTGCAAAGTGACATTTTTCTTATGCTGAATACCCAAAACTACACACCTTTTCAGAAGATAGTGGTGGTGTGCTCTGTCAGTACGAGGGAAGAGAAGGAAAGGCCTTTTTTTCTTGCTTAGCATTCATAATTGTCAACATTTCTTCCTTGCCTCCTGAGAGATTTCTTACATTCACTTTCCCATTAAGACTGATGTGGATGTTCTTAGCAATAGTCCTGAGCACCTAAGTGGAAATGTCAGTTTCTCTGGCTGTCCAAATCTGAAAGCCTGCCATAATTACTCTTTACTGAGCATAGGGTCAGTGTCATTTCCTTAGATACATCAGCATTTTCGGGATTTTCCTTGTTAACAGACTCAGAATTCAAGTGCCCAAACACTAAGAGGATCTAAAGCCATTTGGTACTGCCTTTTGAACAGTTACCTCAAGCAGACCTTCAATTTTTGAACCACACTGGCAATCACCTGACCCACTCTGCTTTACTTCCAGCATGATCCTTTTCTCCATTTCTGACCTTTTCCCACAACTTTTCTTTTTTGCCATTTGCAAACAGCTGGACATTCCCTTCTTCATGCCATATTGTGGCACCAATATTGCTCCTTTCTTCTTTTTCTGCCTTTCAAGATTGGCTTGAGTTATATATGCTTTTTCTTCCTTTTCTGCTTCATTTTGTAATCTTCTAACTTGGTCTTCTCAAGCAGACACATGAGTAATTTTCCAGTGGAACAGGACAATCTTTTGACATATATTAAAAGGACAATCAACCTCAGGATATTTTTGCATATTCAGATGCATTTGTCATACCTGTCTTGACTTCTGAAGCTATGATCACAGCTATCACAAAATAATAATATACTGATTTGGTTTTTTCCATCTGTTTTCTACTGGGAAAGATTAAAGTTATTGAAATTTGTATCTTATTTTCCATAAAAATTATAAGTTTTCAATATTATAGTACTGGGGCAGTCTCTTGAAAATTTTCCTCAGCAGTAGAAGTGTTAGCGACCCTCCAGATGAAAATTAAAACTCCCAGGAATGCTGTGAAACAAGGACAGCACTAGATACTGAAAGTGACTTTGCCCCTGGAAGAGGCTAGGCATCAAGAAATCACTGAACCTCTGAGATATGCTCTAATCTGGCAGAGGTGGTAAGGATGGAAGCAGCAGCAGCGTTGCTCAGAGCATCCAGTTGCCCAGCAAGGGGCAGTGTTGTCCAGCGGCTCCAACATGGAAATCAACTGTGGGGTTGGGGTAGAAACCACCCCATAGAAGAATACTTGCAAACTCTAGCTGCCTCAGCCATGGGACTTTCCCAAGCTGCCAACTCACCCACAAATGTCTTTTTGCCTTGTTTTCTATTTTCTTAGATTCTCATTTCCCTATCACTAGTTCTTTAGGTTCTACAATTGAACTGTAAAACCCATATAAACACAGTCATGCCTCCCCTCTTTCTGCAGGAGATATGTTCCAAGATCCCCGGGGGATGCCTGAAACTGAAGATGGTACTGTACCCTATGGACACTGTTTTTTCATACACTGACATACACTTTACACCTTTTCTTTGGCATATCCGAATTGCCAGCATCATTATTCTTGTGCTTTGGGGCCATAATTAAGTAAAATAATGGTTACTTGAACACAAGTACTGTGATACCACAGCAGTCAATCTGATAACCAGGATGGCTACTAAGTGACTAATGTGCAGATAGCATATACAGTGTGAACATGATGGACAAAGGGATGATTCACATCATGGGTGGGATGGAGCAATATGGTTCAAGATTTCATTATACTACTCAGAAGGGTGCAAATGTAAAACTTATGGATTGTTTATTTCTGGAACTTTCTACTTAATATTTTCAAACCACAGTTGACCATGGGTAACTGAAACTGCAGTAAGTGAAACTACAGATAAGAGGGGACTAGTGTACAGATTTTTGTGTGAACATACATTATAAATTCTAGGAATGGAGTTGCTAGGTCATGTGGCAATTCTATATTTAACATTTTAAGGGATTGACAAACTTTTTTTCACAGCAATGTCACCATTTTACATTCCTGGCATCAATGTATGAGGGTCCAATTGTCTATATCATTTCATCACTTGTTATTGTTTGTCTTTTTTATTTTAGCCATCTTAGTAGGTGTGAAGTGGTATTTTATTGTGGTTTGGAATTGCATTTATCTGATGACTAATGTGCTTACTAGCCATTTATACATCTTCTTGGGAGAAGTGTCTATTAAAATCCTTTGCTTATTTTTAAAATTGGGTTATTTCTCTATTATTGAGTTATAAAATAGGATATTGATCTTAGTGTGAATGCTTTAATACAATTGGAATTTAACTCAATAAAACCTTGGGGAATTCAAGTGTTGTTGCCTTGCAACGTTAATTAGGGATGTTTTGGCTCCTTTTGAAACAACATATTTATGAAATTGAGATTTTTTTCAACTATTGTATACATTAAACAAACAAAATCAGAACTGATTGGATGTCTGATATGGCATGCACATTGTCTTGCCCAAAGACCACCTCAATTTAATGTTCTGATTCAAGCTAAGCAGTCTTTACACTGGTGTCTTTAAACTTGCACTTGTGTGTACTGATGTATTGTCTTGTTATTTAATGCATTAAGGTACATATTTTTTATATCAAAAGTTTTAAAATGGATACCTTTCAAATTATTTTCTTGGAACTCTTATGTGTTTTATTTTAGACCTTTATATACATTTCAGATTGTCAAAGTGATCCACAAGAAAGAAAGAAAGAAAGAAAGAAAGAAAGAAAGAAAGAAAGAAAGAAAGAAAGAAAGAAAGAAAGAAAGAAAAGAAAAACAGAGCAACTGCCTGCAACTGCAGAGAGGAATACAGCTTCCAATGGGCAGGAGAAATCACTGCAGCACTTTTTTAAATGCTGTACTGAAATATAGCTAGTGACAGCGAGCCTCTGGCTTTTTCCTGCCTCAATCTAATGCTGCATACTGGAATGGCCAATATTGCCAATCTGATTGGGAGCAAAGGGAAAGATGATGCCTTTGCCTTTTCTATATGAAAATTGTTAACCCTTAAAGAGGCAAACAAATAGCTGTTTCAGAGATAGCTTGTTTGTAATTATTACAAGCAAATTTGTAAAGCAGATTCTTATACCAACCCCAAATGGCAATGTCTGCAGAGCTACACTTGATTTTGTTCAGAAAAATCCCTCAGCTTTCTTTGGCATTAATACTGTGGTTAGCAGAGTTGATTCTAGTTTGTAAATCTTCACTGCTATCTTATGGATGTAAGGAAAATGAGTTTTTCCAAGTAGGTTAGATAATAGAAGTATAAGCCAAAGTCCTTGGGATCTAAGGCATCTAACTGAATATTCCTGCCACAGTAGAAAACCTTATAGAGCAAAGCATGAAAACCATGGGCTAATTTGCTCTGTGCCGAGGGCAGCTGGGAGTTACAGGTGGGTTCTTTGGGGGAAGCCCCAGAACCTGGATTCCCACACACAGGATACATACAGATACTTCAATATACTGAAGAGAAGGTTCCATGATTTAACCAACGAGATCCCCATTCCATGGTCCCAGAAATAAGTAGAGAATAAAAGTTTATACACTAGAAAAACTAGATAATCAGGAAACAAGGGCTTCCTATTGAGGGGATGATGAGATCTCTGCTAAATTTCCTAGTTCTAATTTGATCATTTTTAAAAATAGTGTTTCAACCATTTTTTTGTACCTGCTATGTATTAGGTGCTAGACACTGGAGATACAAAGATAAATGACAGTTCTTGACCTCAATGAGTTTGCAGCCTGCCATTTCTCATATATAGCATATCAGACTCAACCATTGGAAATAGAATTTTTTTTCCAATAGGATTCCCAAGCAGTAACCCCCCCTCCACACACACACACACACACACACACACAATCTTACTTATATTGGCCAATATCACCATCCACCCAGTTGTTTGGGTCAAAAACTCGTTGCCGTTGATTCATCTCTCATCCCGCAGTCAATCCATCAGTAGTCACAGAAGTTGAAGCTTCAAAGTATTCAAATTAGATGCACTCACTACTTTCTATCACATACACCTGCGCCACCACCATCTAATAGACTACTGCTAAATCCTCCTAACTGGTCCTGCCCCATTCTCACCCCTGTATAAGTCAGGTTGACCTTTCTACCAAATATGTGAAATATTATGTCCCTACATAAAATCTCCCAATGAATTGACAATATACTTAAAAATATATTGCAACTCTTTACCATGGCATACAAGGCTCCATGTAATCTAGCCCGTCACCTTATTTCCTTCCACTTCCCTCCTTATTCAAAACTGTTCAGCCACATTGCTCATCCTTCTGTCTCTCCGCACTTATACTTGTGTTAAAAAGAAACTTCCTTCCTCCAGGTAATCATTCTGCTGCTTCCTTTTCATTGAGGTTTCTATACTAGAGAGGTCTCCCTCATAGCCTTAACTAAAACAGCCACCCCTGCTTTAGTTACCTTCAACTACATCACCCTATGTTTCTTTATATAAAACTTGGTTCTAAACATTCTGATATATATGTGTGTCATCTCACTGTGGTAGAATGTAAATTTCTTGGGAATGAGTACTTATCCTGGATCCTGGAGATAAAGTAGTAAGCCATGTCTGTTGGATGACTGACTCAGTGGTAGCCACTCCTGGCTCTTCTTTCTGGTAGCTAAAGTTGCCTATATATATATGGGTTTATTTATTGTTTTCTTTTTTGACAGTGTTGTAGCAAGTTTTTATTTCTCTTACATAATTTACACATGCTGAATATTTCTGTGTTCCATAAGTTTTAGTTTCTCATTTGTTAAGAAAAATGGCCAGTGTAAAGCAAAAGTCTAACATTAAAACCTGGCCACCTAGTCAGACAGTCCCAGGTCCCCCCATGCCCTTTCAGCTTACTGCAAGGCTGTATCAGAGAACCTTCTGAGGTGCTGAGATTCTTAATCCTGGTTCTTTTTTTTTTTAATTTATTTTTTTAGTACAAGTTTTTGTTTGTTTGGTTTTTGTTTGTTTTTTTAAAGATTTTTATTTGGAATTGGGGAATGGGAACAGCGCTGGGGAATTGGGGGAAGGGGAACTGACAAGTTGCTGTCGTTTTGTTCTTCAGTCTAGTTGTGGAGGACGTTGCTTCACTGGCCCGAGTTGGCACCATCATTGCGCTCCTCCCGGGTGAGGCAGATCAGTCACCGGCCTCCGGACAGCCGCTCACTGCGGCTGCTGGCCGCTCCTGCTGGCTGCTGGCCACACACGGTAACCCATGGCAACCCACTACAGAATGGGCTGCAGCCTACGCCATCACAGGGGACCCAAGGCAGCCCAGCTCCAGGCTGAGCTGCCGTTCAGCATCTCAGCTGTAGAGGGCAGTGGCACCAGCCCTCATATGTGGGATCCGAACTGGGGCCCTCTGGCGTCCCAAGCCAGCTCTTAACCAATGCGCCACTTGGCCAGCCCAATCCTGGTTCTTAAATGTATTCAATTACCACCCTTGCTCAGCTTGAGACATCTTCCTCTTCACTTTCTTACTTACCCCTGTTTCCCTACATCCACTCCTCTTAGAATCAGACATTAGCAGATATTTACCTGGTGCTTCCCAAACAAATGGGCATCTCCTTCTCAATGCAAGCCCTGCTTACTTGCTGTTCTAGCAGCAGATCCTGCCAACAGTAACCTCAAATTTATAGGGTATTCCTGAGGCTCCCAAGGGTCTTATAATGGAATATGACTATCAAGGGCTTAGAGTCTAAAGCAGAGACTATCCTTCCTGTTTTCAGTCAGGCAAATGACTACATAGATGGTATGATGAATGCATCAGGAGGTTTTTCACATATGAGAGACTTCAGCAAGAAATCTAACAGATCTTTGGGAGACTTGGCCAAGTAAGGAACAAAGCTAGATGATGCCAGTTTGAAAATAAACAGATTTGTTCTGGGGATGGACCCTAAAGTCATGTCAATTAAGTGCAGAATTCAAGAGGGAGCCAACCAATAGTCCATCAGACCCAAGGTCTGGTACATGTCCAAGCTCATTATACTGACCAGGATGCCAAAACTCCTTCCTCTACTACTTCCAACTCCAACCCTACAAGCTTCCACTGGTAGGTGAACAAATTAGAGTTGTGGAAAGGCTGCAACTTTAAGAACCAGCCTTATGTAATGAGAGATTCAAATGGAGCTGCAGCCACACAGCACCTTCACGTACTAAGGACTAGTATAGTGCAGCTGTGAAAATCTTTGCAAAGCAAAGCTTGCCTCAGAGCCCCAGGGGACCTCTGCAAACCAAACAAAATTCTGAAAAATTCCACAATCTAACAGAGCTTATGCATGCAAAAACAATCTACCCTTTTACGAAGTGGGAAACTGAGACAGAAAAAGACATGCACAAGGTAACACAGAAGGTTAGAGGCAAAGTCAAGGTCCTTGTAGGCCAAGTTGAGCCCCTAATACCTTAAAGCAGCAGTTCTCAACCTGTGGGTCACAGACCTTTTGGGGTTGAACAACCCTTTCACAGGGGTCGCCGGGTACTCGTATGTGGGCGTATCTGCATGTGGGCCTGGAGACGGATAGAGGAGCGGTGTCTCAGTTCCTAAGACCATCGAAAATATGTGTTTTCCAATGGTCTTAGGCGACCCCTGTGAAAGGTTGAGAACCGCTGCCTTAAAGGATAAGACTTAACTCAGTGACTTTAGGATCAAATTTTCTCCACAGCTAGTTGCTTGGGTGTTTTAGAATAGCATGTAGGAGTTTAAGAGGTAGAAGATGTCACTTGTGGGTATAAAGTCAAGTGTAAATCAGAGTTGTTTAGAGAGACTTAATGAAGAAGAAAGGTAGTTAATTTTTTTGTTTGTTTCCCTGATTTTCAGACCTAAGATGAGAAATAAGGCAGAACAGAGATAGAAAATTTAAAGGGATGGCCAGCCACAAAATTTAGCTTTTTAACATTCATAGGCATGGGACATAAGTTGTGTGTGGCCAAAGAAAGACTGTTTGGTCTAAAATCAGGCCAGGGTGTTTTTCATAAGCGCTCTATGTCACAAGTAAAGTTGTCCCTCCAGATATCAACTCATTTGATTACCAAATATTCTCATCAGGTTGTAGCAAAGACTGAGCAGTTTGTTGAAGAACGCCACTTTCAAGAGAAACCTATATCTAGAAGCCAGCATACAGGTATTTGAATTTCTTCTATACTCAAGTGGAAGGTTGAGTTGGCTGTGCATATGAAATGGGGAGGAACTGCTTGCAAATGACAGTGAGGCCCAAGTAAGTTACATTTTGGCCAAAGTCTTGGCCATAGGCAACTTACAAAACAATCCAAAACAGCCAACCTCTGACAGACTCAGCTCTCTTCCCTTCAAACAGAGACTTGCACTGGTGTTTTTAAAATTGAAGATGGGGCATTTAAATATATAGACGCAAATCTGCGTCACCGGTCCACAATGTATTAAGTAAACATTTCCTCTTTTTTTTTTTCTTCAATCGACTTTCTTTTTTTTAATTTTTATTATTAGTTTCTGGTGTACAGAACAATGCACTAGTTATCCTTTTCACTCCTCACACAGTAACAACCCCTCTACCCCCATCCACTGCCCTCCCACCCCGATGTTATACTTATTTATTACCATTCCATTGACTCCATTCCCACACTCTACTCCACATCCCGTGACTATATGTATATATAATTATAGTTGACATACAATGTTTTTCAACATTAGCTTCAGAAATACAGTGTGGTGGTCAGGCGTCTACACTGTCTATGCAGTGGTCTCCTTAACAAGACATGAGTCCAACTGGCTCCCTAAAAATATTTACAACCTTATTGATTATATTCCCCAGACTTTTTCTATCCCTGAGGCCACATTGTAGTTACCAATTTGTATTGTCTCATCCCTTCCCCTTCTCCTTCATCCCCCACCCCCTCCCAACTAGCAACCTCAGTTTTTCCTCTGTGTCTCTGAGACTATCTCCATCCACATCTCCCATCCATTCAGATCCTTAGAATCCACGTATAAGTGAGATCATATGATATTTGTCTTTCTCTGACTGACTTATTTCACTTAGCATAATGTCCTCTAGGTCCAGTCATATTGTTGCAAATGGTACGATTTCCTTCTTCTTTATAGCTGAGTAATAGTCCATTGTGTTAATGTACCAGAGTCTCTCAATCCAGTCATCTACCGATGGGCATTGCGGTTGTTTCCAAGTCTTGGCTATTGTGAATAGCGCTGCAATGAACATAGGGGTGCATACATTTTTTTGAATTAATGTCTTGGGTTTTTCTGGATAAATACCTAAGAGTGGAATTGCTGGGTCATAAGGTAGTTCCATTTCCAGTTTTTAGAGCTACCTCCATATTGATTTCCATGGTGGCTGCACCAGTCTGCAATCCCACCAACAGTGCACCAGGGTTCCCTTTTCCCCACAGCCTCGCCAGCATTTGTTGTTTGTTGATTTATTGTTGATAGTCATTCTGACCGGAGCGAAGTGGTATCTCACTGTGGGTTTTATTTGCATTTCCCTAATGATTAATGAGGCTGAACATTTTTTCATATGCCTGTTGGCCATCTGTATGTCCTCTTTAAAGAAATGCCTCTTCATATCCTCTGCCCATTTTTTAATTGGGTTGTTTGTTTGGTGTTGAGTTGCATGAGTGTTTTATAAATTTTGGATATTAACCCCTTATCAGATATCTCATTGACAAATACCTTCTCCCATTCAGTAGGCTTCCTTTTTGTTTTGTTGATGGTTTCCTTTGTTGTAAAAAAACTTTTAAGTTTGATGTATTCCCATATGTTCATTTTTTTCTTTTAGTTCCCTAGTCCACAGGGATGTATCAGTAAAAATATTGCTCAGGGTAATGTCTACAAATTTAGACCCTATATTTTCCTCTAGGAGTTTTATGGTTTCGGGTCTTACATTTAAGTCTTTAATCCATTTTGAATTTGTTCTTGTATATGGTGTAAGGAGGTGGTCCAGTTTCTTTTTTTTGCATGTGTCAGTTCAGTTTTCCCAGCTCCATTTATTAAATAGACTATCTTTACCCCAATGTAAATTCTTGCTTCCCTTGTCATAGACTAACTGCCCGTATATGCCTGGATTTAATTCTGGGCTCTTTATTCTGTTCCATTGATCTATGTGCCTGTTTTTATGCCAGTACCATACTGTTTTGATTACTGTAGCCTTGTAGTACATTTTAATGTCTGGTAGTGTGATGACCTCTACTTTGTTCTTATTTCTCAGGATTGCCATGGCTATTTGGGTTCTTTTTTGGTTCCATATAAATTTTAGGATTATATTTCCATTTGTTTGTATTTTCTTTTTTTTCTTTCTTCAGTGTCTTTTAATTTTCTGAGTACAGGTCTTTTAAATCTTTGGTTAAATTTATTCCTAAGTATTTTATAGTTCCTGGAGTGATTATAAACAGAACTGTTTTCTTAATTTCTCCTTCTGATAGTTTATTATTGGTATATACAAATGTAACTGATTTCTAAATATTGATTTTGTATCCTGCTACCTTACTGAATTCATTTATCAGTTCCAATAGCTTTTTGATGGAGTCTTTGGGGTTCTCTCTATATAGTATCATGTTATCTGAATATAATGACACTTTTACTTCCTCCTTACTGATTTGTATGCCTTTTATTTCTCTTTATGGTCTGATTGCTGTGGCTAGAACTTCCAAAACTATGTTGAATAAAAGTGAAGAAAGTGGACAGCCTTGTCTTGTATCTGATCTTAAGTGGAATGGTTTTGGCTTTTCCCTTTTGAGTATGATGTTAGCTGTGGGTTTATCATATATGGCCTTTATTATGTTGAGATAGGATCCCTCTTCCCACTTTGCTAAGAGTTTTTATCATAAATGACTGTTGCATTTTGTCAAATGCTTTTTCTGCATCTATTGATATGACCATATGATTTTTATTTTTCATTTTGTTGATGTGGTGTGTCACGTTAATTGATTTGCATATGTTGAACCAACCTTGTGTACTAGGGATGAAACCCTAAGTGAACATTTCTTTCCTAGAAAACCAACCAACCCTTTTGCCATCTATTTTAGTTCAATCAGCCTCAAAACACCAGAGAAAAACCTGTAGTCTGACAGAGTCAGCTTTGTTGAGTCATCTCAGTAAGTGAGAATGAGCAACAGAAGAGTCATGGGGCATCTCTCACCAAAGGAAAAGGTAGTTATTGTAGGATTTGGGGTTGGGGGAAGGTGGAGTTTAGGTAAATGATGAACTCAAAGCAAGGCAGTGTGTAAAGTTATCAACATCAGGTCCCCACTGTGAACTAGTCATAAGCTCCTGTGTCCTTGGGGATAACCAAGTTTAGATGTGGAATTTTGTGTCTTGAAACCCCTTATTTGCACCTGGGTTGGAAAACCAGGTGCTTCTCTCTGAGACTTCGGTACTGCAGGTGAGAGTTGGGGCAGTGGGTCCTTCTTACTGATCTAATTTCAAACAGTTAAGTTTCTGTAGCCCATAATTTTTGAGAATGAAAGTTTTTCAGTAAGAAAGTAGTCACGCAAAGAAGGATGTTCTGGCTATATTTTATAAAATGCCTTTTTAGCCGATATTGTTATAGTCATATGACTTTTTTCCCTTTAATTTGCTTCTTTAATGGATTAGATTGATAAACTCCCTGATCTTAAACCACAATTGTCCCTTAGTCATACTGTCTCTCTTTTGTTATATTGCTAGTCTATTTCCAATTAGGTAATATTCTTCTGTAGTTTTATTTTCTCCCTCCTTCTTCCCTCCCTCCCTTCTTTCCTTTCTTTTTATAGTATCACTGTCTGTTTTTTATATTAATGTTAGCATCATAAAATAAACCTGAGAAATGTTCATGTTTTGCTTTTTTTTAAGAAAGAGGTTTTTATGATACTTTACAGCTGTGATGACTTAGAAATGTTTCCTGATCATTTTCATCTGCCTTTACCTGTACGTTATCCTGACTTGATGATTGGCAAGGCAGATTTTTGCTTTCTCATTCTAAGCTAATTTTTACTGCACATCTAAGCAAGGACTATCCACCACCCATGATTTGTCTGCCAAGTGTTTTCATGAAATTAAGTCTTTGTCCATGTTTGATTAGGTCTTAAAAGTTCTAATAGTACTAAGAGCAGGAAAAATGGATGTAATTAGTGCTTTGCAAATGAGAAAACCCAAGATAAAAAATTTTCTGTTGAGTCCTAACCATATTAGAAAGGCAAACATACATGAACAAAAGTTAGACTAAGGGAGAGTTATCAAAGCAACTGATTGAGCAAGAGCCCATCCAGAAAAGGCAAGATCAGTCAGACTAGAACAGAACTAGATTTTTCTAGTTACTCTACAGAAGCAAAAATTTCCACTAGAAACAGCTAGACAGCCAAATGTTATTAGATTATTTTGGCCAGCTGATTTCAAAGCCAAAGACAAATTACATGAGAGACACTGACATGTAATCATTATTGAAACTTGAGGCCATTTTTACTGTTAGAAATAAGCAAGAGCACAAAAAATCCTGGAGCATGGAGGGCAGTACTACAGTATCTTAGGATTGTTTAGAATCAAGACCAAGAAATTGCTTGACTAGGAAAAATAAATAAACCTATAGTCTCATCCCAACTCAATCACTTATTAGTTCTGTGTCCTTGGGCAACTACATATCCAAGCTTCAGTTGTTTGAGTCACAAAGTACAGCTCTCAATGAGCTGCCTAAAGATGAATTTGAGAAAAGTGGAAAAGCCTTGTGAGCTACAGTGCACAGCAAAGCATAAAGTTATTATTGCTGATGGGCCAAGACTGATCTCTTTCAGGCAAGTCTTAATGCCAAGAAGAAAGCCAGGTACTGCCACGATAAGTTCTACCATGACAGGGATAATCCACAAATAGTAATAAATCATTTTTAGAAGTTGTTAGAGTGTCTCCTGAGAAATCCTCTTGATTAAACTCACAGCTCCAGTACTAAAAGTTAATTGTATTCAGAAGAGAATTGACTTTTGAGGGAACCAAAAAGAGAGATGGACAAGAATATAAAGAATGTCTCAAATCACGGACCTAGGGTTTTCCCATACAGAGTAGTCTCTAAAAAAAAAACAAGTTACCTCAAATCAAATTTTTAATGTCTGTTTTTTTTTATCTGTCCCAAGTAATTAAGTATCAGGCAGAGCCTTCCGTTTAGAACTGAGTGGCAGACACCAGGTTTAGATGTAGAAACTTAATTTCATTTAAGAATAAGACAGTTTCAAGTAGAAACTTAATTTCATTTAAGAATAAGACAGTTTCAAGTAGAAACTTAATTTCATTTAAGAATAAGACAGTTTCAAGTAAGAAAAAAAATCAAAAGAGCCTGGGTTAAACGGTGTCTCTGTTAAACCGTTTTACTAGTACTTCCAGTTATTTGCTACAATTCCCACACACCGACTACACTTTGAAATTTACATGTTTCATGTTAATCTAGGATAAGATATAATTGGCCCTCTGCTCTAATTCATGGTTAACAAACCACTTTGTTACTCCACTGGACCACTAATTCCCAAAGACCAGGGTTTGGCAGGAGAAGAAAACAGCAAATAGAAGAAAGTTAGCTAGAGAAAGAGCTATATATAGTGCCTAAACAAAAGACCAAATCTCTTAAGAAGGAAGAAGCACCTATCTAAACCACATTCAGAGAACTTAAATACTGCTTGGCTTCTTTCTTTATATAGACTGGCTTGGACCTGCTGGTTGAATTCCAACACCTGGGCTTATTTTTTTACTTTATCAAACAGGTGCTCCCTTTTAACTTTTGGCTCACAGGTATTCTTATTAGAAAATCATAGCCATCAATAGCCTACTGTGGAAAAAACTGATGAAATCCTAATAAAGTCTGTAGTTTAGTTATTATTATATCCATGTTGATTTCTTAGTTCTGATAAATGTAACATGGTCATGTAAGATGTTAACATTAGGAGTAGCTAGATAAAGAGTATACAGGAACTCTCTGTGTAATCTTCTCAACTCTTCTCTAAATATAAAGCTCTACACACACACACACACACACACACACACACACGAAGGTTGGACAATTAAGTTTGCAAACTTTCCACTGTGTGCTTATGCGTGCACGTGTGCGTCTGTGTGTGTGTGTGTGTGTGTCTATATATATATATCACAAAGGCCTACTGTTTGCCAGCATTGTGCTCCATAAGGTGATGGCTGGCCTCCAACAGCTGGCTATGTCCTTTCCCTGTCACCTGCATAGCCTCTACAGTCAATTCAGAAATATAAGGTAACATCCAACCCAGACAGCACTTATGCTCTGGAAGATGGTTTCTTTGATGATGAAGAGGAATATTTCTAGGAGTAGAGCTCTGTCCTTGGTGGGAAGGAAACAAAGAGCTCTGAGAGACTTGTCACTGCCTGTCTCACCCCCAGCTTCCTCCAGCATCAATTGGATCCTGGAGTCCAACCGGAGGGCCTCAGGAAGAATGTGACTATCAGAGACACCATTACTACTGGACAAACTGTTAGCACTTTCTATCCTCTTGCAAATGCTCCTTTCAAGAAAGCTCATCTGCTACACCATTGGCATATGGAGTATGCCAATGGAGTAGCAAAATGCTGCCAATTTAATTTGCAGACAGTTCTCCCTTGACACATATTGGCAGTCTGTTTTGATGGCTCGAGTTTCTGTTTAGGCAGGCTTAGTGATGCTTAGCAGTATCTTTAATACTCGAGTATTGAACCACGCCTGTTTAGGATTCATAATGATAATCTAATGAGAATATCCCTGTAAAAGATCTTTGTGGGTATTTTACTAGGTGGGGGCACTTTGTGCGAGATGGCTTTCAGCTGGTTGCTTCCTTAAGCCAGCGAGATGGCTTTCAGCTGGTTGCTATCCTCTGTTGTAGGATTTGGGCCTCAATTTTGGGATGTATTAAAGCTAACATTCTCTACTCCCCTTCCCCAGTATAGTCTGTAGCTTTACTTAATAGTCAAAGGAGCTTTAAAGCCTATTTGCAAGTTCCATTACTAAGCTGTCCAGGTGACTCAGAAAACACTTTTTACTGAAAAGGTAAATATCTCAGACTACACCAATCAACTCTTTGTTCTCAATCTGTCCAAAGCTTTATAGCATTCTTTATCTATCACGTATAGATGAGAAAATGATAATATGAAGATATGTTGAATAGGGAAAAGCAGGGCAAACTAATGTTTTGTATCATTCACTATAAGATGGAAGGAGCACTGAGAAAATAATGAGAAATAAGACAAGATGCTGTCTTCCTGGAGCTTACTTACTTGTAATCAGAGATCAGTTAAAAAATCAGTTAAACATGGACATCAATAAAATTATTATAACTTGTCATAGCTGCTACACAGGAGACCAATATGGAGCTGAGATAGAGAATAAGGTGGAAGAAAGGGGAAATCTACCTTGGGATGGGCTGTCAGGGGAGGCTCCTCTGGAAAGATCACATTTGAGCTGAGACCTAAAGAAAGAAGGAACCAGCTCCACAAAGATTGGAGGGGAAGAGCACTGCAGCAGCTTATATAAATCCCTGGGGTGGGAAAGCTGGACATGTTGGAACAAATGAAAATGAGTGGGGCTGCAGCCCACCAAGCTGGGGAAACTGGTTCACGGTGGGGTTGGAGAGATGAGCAGAGGCAGGTGCTGCAGGGCCTTGTAGGTCGTGGGATGGAGGTTGGTTTTTATGTCAGGTACAGAGAGAATCCAAGAAAGAGCTTTGAGCTAAGGGGTGACATGATCTGTTTTAGACTTTAAGAAAACTACTTTTGCTGCTACCTGGAATGATGCACTAAAGCTGATCAAGACTGGACCAGGAAAGCCAGTTTGAGGTTGGTGCAGTGCTCCACACCTGGACTAGAATGATGCCAAGGGTGAGTGACTAAAGAGGGCAGATTCAGGATATATCTTAGAGAAAGAAAATACTAGACTTTCCTGAGGATTAGATGTATGGGCTGGGGGAAGGAAGGACACCAAAATAACTCCCAATTTTGACTTAAATAATAGTGTGAATGGGGTTATCACTACAAAATAAAGTTTTTAAAAATTGGATCTTATTTTTTCAAGAGATCATAATCTCAGCTCTTAAAAATAAAGGTTTGTGTTTTGGGCTTTCCAACTTTTATGTGCATTAGAATTCCTTGTATGCTTCTTACTTTGCTTAAAATAAAGATGCCTGGGCCCCACCCCAGCCTTACTGAATCAGAATGGAGGACATAGGGCCTAGGTATCTGCTTTTATAATAAGCGCTGCAGGGTTCTGATGCACAAGGTTGAGACCCACTGGTTTAGGGAGAAAAACAGGAGCTGCACAAGCACAGCGATTTTTTTTTAAGGAATAGATGATGAATGAGATTTACCTACAAGCTCATTAAAGCCACTATTTCTTATTAACATAAAATTGTATTCAGATAACAATTATAAAGAGCTCATGAATATGCTAACAAAATGTGTTTCTAAAAGATAAGTTTGAATGACTAGAGAGAGGGAAGGCAAGTAGAGTTTCTAAAGGAAAATGATCTACTTCCATGGTTCTGTGTCTGGACCATTTGTTTTATATTAGTAAGGATATATCAAGTAGTGTAATAATTATACAAGCACACACATACACACAGTAATTTGGTTAGTCAATAACAGATATTTTAGATACTGCCAGAGTTTATAGAACTTCCAAGTGTCATTAATAGTATTAGTGAAATAATAAATGCAACAAATATTCACTGAGAAATACTACAGTAGGCATCAGGAAATGTTATAGGGTATGTATGGGTGGGAGGCATGAGTGATGGTTTACAGCAATGGATAAAGGTGGGAAACAGTGTCTACCATGCGACAGATTTTTTAGCACGCATTATTTCAATGAGACCCTACAAGACCACCATGAGACTAAAATCCTTGTGTTCATTTTAGTGATAAGGAAAATCAAAGCTCAAGGGCTTTATGTATTACACCTGAGTCATGCTGCTAATAAGCAGTAGAGCCAGAATTCAAGCCTACATCTGTCAGTTTGTCAGCCTGTCTGTGCTTTCTTCTTTGCTCCACATGGCCCACAAGGGACTTACAAACTGTTGGGTGTACTAGAAACTTAGCACAAAAATCATGTTTATATCTATGCCACAAAGTTTTATAAGGACTATAAAGTGTATAAACAAATTTCTAAAACAATCCACACTGTATGGATGCATGGGTAGAGACAATCAAGGCGAACATTCATCCCTCAAAATTTTCAGCTAATCCTTGATAGAAAGATAGGACTATGAAAGAGCTGCTGAAAG
Source organism: Hipposideros armiger (assembly GCF_001890085.2). Taxonomy (NCBI): domain Eukaryota; kingdom Metazoa; phylum Chordata; class Mammalia; order Chiroptera; family Hipposideridae; genus Hipposideros; species Hipposideros armiger. The sequence continues at coordinate 3,331,784 of NW_017731357.1, read as the reverse complement.
CCCAGATAGTTCTTCCTCCCAACATGTAGACCTGTTATCAAATCCACCAGGAAAACATGTGACTTTGCATTACCACAAGATAAACAGGCCATGGTAACACGAAGTGCATGTAGTACTCAATTATGTTGTGAAGTAAATCTGCTGCAGGACTGGGAATCAACTTTGCCTCAAGTATTGAATCTATGAGGTTTTCTGAAACCTAAATTAAGCCTACTGTTAAATTCAGTAAACATATTTTCTCCATGGGAAAGGAGTGGGTTTGGATTTTGATTTGTTATATACATTTTAGGTTAAATACAAATTTGAGGAGCAATTATAAGGCATTAAATTCATATGAGGCTTTTGCTTCTGATGAGGCATTGACTCCCTTGGATATATCATTCAACATTCAAATGCAGAAAAGGTAAAGCAAATTATTCCAAGCTTTTTTAATATCATGAAAGTGGCACAGCCTTATGAAAATTAAGTTATTTTAAATGGAAAGTTTCCTGTAATTCTTTCCACAAACCTAGAAATTTTGATTCTTTGTTCTCTACCAATTTCTGGCTTCCATGCTCTCTGTGGTCACAAGATAGGCAGGTTTTGGAAGGAAATGAAGGATACCTTTTTTCATGAATGTTCATGTATAAAAATTCCTCACCCTTAGCTACCCATCATAGATCATTGTACTAGTTACCTATGGCCGAGTAACAACTTGATCCAAAACTTGGTGGCCTAAACCAACAAGTATTTATCTAACAGTTTCTGTGGGTCAACAATTTAAAAGTGGCTTAGTAGGTAGTTCTGGTTCAAGGTCTGCCGTAAAGTCATAGTCAAGAAAAAATAATATTTTCTCTTATAATAGATAGGTTTATTATTAAAGTTTTTTGTAGGTCCCAAAGATTTTGATTATATTATTTTAATATTTTATTACTTGAATTTGTGCAACTGTTAAACTAATATAAATTCCTTGTGCTTATAAAACAACCAAAAAATATGTTGTCAGGTGCTGTAGGCATCTGAGTAGCTTAGTAGGTGGTTGTGATTCAAGGTCTGCCATGAGGTCATAATCAAAATGCTGGGCAGAGCTGAAGTTATCCTACACTCATAGAGAAGAAAAGCCTGGGGCTGGGAGATTCAACTCCAAGATCATTCACATGGCTGTTGGCCAGAGGCCTCAGTTCTTCACCAGATAGGTCACACCACATGGCTGCTTGATGGTGTCCATTACCACTATCAGGCAAACTATCCCATAATTCCAGAGGTTATGGAACAGAAATTTCACAGACCAAATTGTTATGCAAATGATAAGCAAACAGTTTGTTAAATGAATTTAAAACAGTGAGAAACAAGAGGAAAAAATGGGATGGCTTAATATACCTAGGATAGGGTACAAGCAGGATAGAA
>NW_017731357.1:3325397-3329283 GCF_001890085.2 Hipposideros armiger | reverse complement strand
CGCCACTCGGCCGGCCCTGAATTTTCTTTTCTATATCAAAATTGAATTATAACAGAAATATACATTGTAGCAGTTGTATTATCCTCAAATAACACCAAAAAACCCACACTTTACACTGTTTCTAAATGCAAAGACAGCCCTTTGTTAATTTTAGGGAGTAGTTGTTTAATATGTGCTTGGATTGTATGATCTCTAAAAGAAAAAAAAAACACGTTAGCATTTAAAAGAGGTGATTAGGTCACTGAGTAGCAGAGCTGCATGGCTAGCAGCTCTCTTGGCCAATAGTAGATCTCCACCCATACACACACACACACACACCATATCCCCACTACTGCCTGCTGAACAACCAGTGACAAACATCAAGGTGTACCTAGAAAAATGGAAGAGACGTAATGATGACTTCAGGAACCAGACAGGGTCCACAGAGCCTCATGCAGGTTAAGTTGCCTGGAAGCAGATGCTATGATAGAGTTTGGGGTATAAGATGCTTATTAGCAATCAACATGTTTGAAAACGAGGAGGAAGAGCAGGAGAAGCTGAGCTACAGTGCAGGCCCAATACAGCCTAGTGCAATCCAATGGGGATCTCTGAAGATAGAATTACATATTAGAGTTGTCTCCCATCAGTTCAAAATAGCAAGGCCATTATACCTCTGCCTCCCTTAGTCATTGGCTGTGTGCTGCCCTGGAAGGGCATGACCCCCATCAAGTCTGCTTTCTGCAGCTGAGGCCGACTGACAGCTGGAGGCTGCCTGCTGACTGCACTCTTCATAGCTGGGTCACAAATCCTTACTTGAAGAAGGATTCGGGTCATACATCTTTGCACTGAACACAGAGCCACATAGATCTTTTCCTGTGGATAGGATGTGGTTTTCCTGACAGAGAGGAGAGAGTATTCAGACTGAGATATTTGAAAGAAAGGGTTCTTAGGAAGCAGACGCCAAACCTGAGGATAGAAAAGCCCATTAGGGGTTAGGGGAAGCTGGTGAAGGGTGGCCTTCTCCAAGGGGAGACCTATGTCTCTGGGTGAGTCTCACAGGAGATGGAAAGGAAAGTCAAATGAAGCAAGAACTTTAATTTCTATCTCAACTCTCTGTTCCTTTTTCTAAAAATGGTTTATCCCTTTAGGGACAGGGTAGCCAGAGGATATCCCCCATATCTCTGAGAGAGAACACAGTGGTGATTTCCAGCCCTGGAAAGCTTCTCAGAGGCTGCAGGAAGCACCAAGTGTTTAAGAGAAATGTTTTGGAGAGAACATATACAGAAAATAAGAACAAACCTTTCGGCCATGTTTATAGATAATCAAATGATATATCTGAGGAAAGAAGGGAGGGACCCCAGCAATCTCCTGGTTTACTTACAAGCTTCCCACATTGTTGAGTGAAGTAGCTTTTTCTGAAATGTTTGCCTAGGAACCAGAATATAATTCTAACCTAAGTTCTGAATTTTTTTAGTTCAGTCACATGTTCTTTTCAATTGTGAGTGGATTAGTCAGGAAACTAACAAATAAATCCTAAAATCCTAAAAGTGGCTTAACGCAGCAAAAGATTACTTCTCACTCACATAATATGATCAACACAGTCAGTGGGAGACTGTTCCACACTCAGTCATCCAGGTGATAGAAGCTCCGCAATCTTGAAGCTATGCCGTTCTGAAAACATATCCTCAACACACTTCCATAGGCAACTCATCCAGCATCCATTCACAGGACTGCAAACTCAATGCAATGAAATTTGGGGATTGTAACCTTCCTATGTATCCAGAAGGTAGAAAATGAAATGGGATTTGGTGAGCACATAGCATCACCTCTGACACAATGAGGAACAGTTGGCTGTCTGGTTCTGCAGAAAAGCCTGGTGAACCTTAAAACCCACTTCTCAGTTTCTCTTACTATTATATGGATTAAATAATCCCATATTTGGAACCACATACTGGCAATACCAAACAACTGCTTTTGGGAAGAAGACATTAAATTATACTTCTGAGACAAATTAGAACCCAGGGACTATTTCCTTAGTTTATCTATAAACCTTGAAACTGTTGAGTTATAAAAATGACAAATTATGTTAATATGTTCAGGTTCAAATAATATTTCAGAAATAGTTTCCACAATTTTAAGAAAACCAAAATCAATAAAGGACTGGTGGTCTGTCAAAAGACCAAGGAGCAAGGTAAGAATTTTTCTGCATTCTCTCTCAGAAGCTGTGATAAGGTAGCTACTTGAGGTTGTTTCTGTGGGTTACTTCTTTTAAATATATAAATAAACAGAACATTTCCAGAATATTCATGCCATTTAAACTCATAGATAAATATGGCATCTGAATATATTTTATTCATTCCTTCTCTCTCAGTTCAATAAAACCATGATAGACAGGTGCTGCAGTTTGCCCCCTTGAAATGAGTAGATGATTTACTTTCACTCCACAAATACTTATTGAACATATATTATGTGCATGGCAGTTTCACCTGGAGATATAACAGTGATCATACAGAAAAATTCTTTGCCCATTTAAAGATTATACTCTAATGGGTAAAAACAAATAATTCAGTAAAATAGTGTGTCACAACATTGTAAGTGCTATCGAGAAAATCAGAGCAAGGAATACAAATGGGAGTTGTCACTGCTCAGATTATTAATTGGGAATTAGGGTCTGTGGGAATAAAAAAGAAGTGATGAGCTTTAGGTCACTGTGAGATTATTCTTGGTGCTCCCACGGCAGATGGATGGTGAAGGTGAGGTTGTGATGGGGGAAGAAGGGTTGGAGATGGAGGTTTTGCCAGAAACACACAGAGTTCTGGTCTCCTTTTTATTCCTGTCAATGGTAATGTGGAGACTGAGGAATAGATGATTATACTGAGAGAATGTAGAGCTCTGAAATTCCTCTAGACTCTTGCTCTCCATTGATTTGTCTGCTTTTCACATCATCATTTGTCCGTCTTTACCAAGGAACTGTGAATTCCTTGAAGGCAGGGATTGTACCTATTACCTATTGGGATTCAATAATTGGATGAATAAATCTCTGTAAGGTGCATTCTTAAATGCTGTGGTATGTTTTTATTAGCTAGCAATCTATAGGAGTGGTTTGGTAATTATGGTGGCTTTATGATTTTTCAACTTGACTAGGCTGAACTACATTTTCCAGAATTCCCTTTTCTTGTGTGTTTTCAGTTAGAGTCAGCCACAAGATAGATTCCTGGGAAATCTGGAGCACAGAGGAAAGCAGCAGCTGTTTTTTAGCTTACACGTGTCACTGAACTACTGACTTACTCATTGGTTTGAATCAGTGGCTAGATGTGCATCTTTTCTACATTTCCCTGGCTCCTCCTTCAGCTTCTCCAGTTCCTGAGGCAGATGTGTGTATTTAACCACATGATGAAGCACAACACCCATACCACTAAACTTAGAAGCAACAAAAATTGACATGGATTTCAGTCTGTCCTTGTGTGACTCCAGCCTGCATTTTCTCTTCCCCACTTTACAGTCATCTTTCCTTCCTGACTGCCTGCTCTATAAACTTCACATTCTAGCATCAGATACAGAGATTTACACACACACACACACACACACACACACACATCCATTCCCCTAGTTCTGCCTCTTGAATTAAACGATAATGAACACAAATATTTTAATTATTAATGTCCTCAGGGAGTTGAGAGAAAATATTGCATCTGTAAAAAAACAGACTAGGATATTATAACAGAAGGAACATTAAAAAAAATAACAACCAGGTCCATCCATGTTACTGCAAATAGTAAGATTTCATTCTTTTTTTATGGTTGAGTAATAGTCCACTGTATATATGTACTATACATCTTCTTTATCCAATTGTTTATTGATGTATACTAGAGGGTATTATACTAAGTGATATGTCAGACAGAGAAAG
>NW_017731357.1:3303955-3324057 GCF_001890085.2 Hipposideros armiger | reverse complement strand
CATTTCCTGGGCTTGTATGTCTATTTCCTTCTCCAGGTTAGAGAAGTTTTCAGTCATTATTCCCTTCAAATAGGTTCTCAATTGCTTATTCCCTCTCCTCTTCTTTTGATATTCCTGTGATATAAATGTTTTTATGCTTGATGTTGTCCCAGATGTCCCTTAAACTATCTTAATGGGTTTTTAAAATTGTTTTTTCTTTATGTTGTTCCAATTACTTGTTTTCTGCTGCCTTGTCTTCTAAATTGCTGATTTGATTCTCTGCTTTGTCTAACCTGTTACCAATTCCTTCTAGTATATTCTTCATTTCATTTATTGTATTCTTTATTTCTGACTGCCTCTTTTGTATAGTTTCTATGTCCTTCTTTATGCTACTATCTATTTGTTGAAGTTCTCACTAAGTTCCTTAAGCATTTTTATAACCAGTGTTTTAAGCTATCTCTCATAGGTTAGTTGCTTCCATTTTATTTAGTTCTTTTTCTGGAGTTTTTTCCTGTTCTTTAATTTGGGACATGTTTCTTTGTTTCCTGATTCTGGCCACCTCTCATTGTTTGCTTCTATGTATTAGGTAGATCTCCTATGTCTCTCAATCTTTGCTGGTTGGCCTTATGTAGTCGGTGTCCTGTGTGGTCCAGTGGCAACAGTCTCCCTGTTCACCTGTGGGTATGTCCCAGGAGTGTCCCTTCTCTGTGTTGTATGTATTCTCCTGATGTAGTTGAGCCTTGATTTTTTTTTTGGCACATTAGCAGGTGGAATTGACTATCAAGCTGACTAGCTGTAAGGACTGGCCACATCCACAGCATATGAGTTACTGTGTGGGGGCTGACCCCTCAGAGGGGTGTTTGTCCCAGCAGGCTCTTATGCCTGTTGAGACCACCCTTTGTGTGTGTGCTTGTGGGGCTAGTTGGGTAGTGCTCTGGTGTGATCTTAAACTGGCATTTGGTTGTGTTGTTTCTGAAGTCTTTTGGGAGTGACTTTTGTGCCAGTCAATTGCAGCCTTGCCTGTGAACTGTTACAAGCTATAAAGCTATATTTGGTTGGTTGCTCCCTGTGCTGGACCTGTAGATGTGTGGGGTGGCCTTGCTGTGAATCAAAGCCAGATGCCAGCAGTATTGGCCTGGGGAAGCTTACCAAAATGCGCAGTGACCCCCCAAGACCTGTTGCCACCTGGCGGATGCCCATGAGGCTCAGCCGCTGATGAGCCTCCTTACATGCATGGGCTGGGCTGGTTTACCCAGTGCTGACAGTGTCCCTGGCAATGCCTCTTACGTTGGGAAGTTGGGTGAGGTGGGTTCCTAAGGAGTCACCTAGATGCGGCTGGTGCTTTTCATTAAGTTTATGCAGGTTCAGTTCTTGTGCCAGTGCTGAACATGTGGCCACTCCGCAAAATGCCCTGAGAACACTGCAGCCAGCTGTCATTCACCTCTGGCCTGCAGAACCCTGAGAGTCACCCAAGAAAGGCTGCATTGCAAGCTGGGGTTGACCGTCCACCACGAAAATTTCCCAAGGCACCACAGGCCATCCACTACTATGCAAATCTCCAGCAGCTTTTGGGGTGGAGCTGGATGCCCAGGAGCTAAGAGTGCCCCCATCAATGCCACACTATTTGGGAGGGATGGGATCCCAAGGAGTCATGGGGTGTGGCCAGTGATTTTTACACAGTTAATTCAGATTCAGTTCTTGCTCCAGTGCTGAGACTGTGGCTGCCCTGCAAAATGCCCAAAGATCACCTAGCCCAGCCACCCTTTGCCTCAGGTGTGCAGACCCCCAAAAGCTACCCAAGAAAAGCTACAGCACAAGCTGTGGCTGACTGCCTGCCAGCAAATGTTCCCTAGGCCACTGTGGGCTGTCCACTGCTGTTGAAGGATTCTGTAGCTTGCGGGGCAGGACTGGCCACCCAAGAGCCAAGAGTGCCCTTGGTGATGCAGCACTAGCTGGGTGGGGTTGGGTCTCAATGAGTCACCAAGGTGGTGCACATGCAGATTTTACCAGACCAATACTGTCTCAGATTTGGCCCTTTTGGCGAGGGGTCAACAAAGGAAAGATGGCACTCTCCTGTAGGCTACAAGTGTGGTGGACTCCACACAGGGATCATGGTGGCTGTCCCTCTAGCCCTTGCCCAGAAGCCACAAAACTCTGTCTTTCCCTATATGATTCTGGTGCCTCTCGAGTGCTGCCCATCCACCAGAGCCCTGGGTGAGTGCTTGCAAGCAAGTGAGTGTGTACATGGGCTCTTTAAGAGGATATCTGGGTTTCCAGCTGCTTTCCATCCCACCAGGACAGACAGATGGAATCCTCAGTGATTTTCACTGCCAGATGTTGTGGGGACTCCTCTTCTTGACACAGGATCCCTGGGCTGGGAAGTCCGGGGTAGGGCTGGAACCCCTCACTCTTCGGGGGTGCATCCACCACCATGATGTCCCTCTCAGTGCTGAACCATTACCTGTGGGTTTGGGGTCAGCCTGTTTCACATCTCTACCCTTTCTACCAGTCTCAATGTGGTCTCTTCTTTATGTCCTTAGTTATATATACAGCTAGTCTTCAGATGATTCTCGAGATTGATTGTTCTATAATTTAGTTGTAATTTTAATGTGATCCTGGGAGGCAGTAGGCATAGTGCTTACCTATTCTGCCATCTTGGACCTTCTCCCCAGCATTTTGTATTAAAACTAAAAGATTAATATTCTTTGTTGGAGTAATTCCATTTCTTGGAATCTACCCTAAAAAAAATTTCCAAATATGGAAAAGGCCCTGTTCTATATATTGTTTTCATCAAAGCATTAATTCAATTTTCAAAAACATGAAAACAAATAATTGTGAGTCTTATTAAATAATATATACATTTGATGGTCTGCTATGCATCATAAAAAGTGATTACAAAGAATTAATACAAATTTGGAAAATGCTCATGACTTCATGCTAAGTGAAAGGAGAAAGATACATACTTTCTGTGTTTCCTCTCTGCTATGTACTGATTTCCTCTTCCACCTGATATTGTTTTTAAATAACTATATCCTACATTTAAAATTTTTTCTATCTCAACAATTTGAGATATTGGAAACACATTTTATATGCCAGTTTTACTTAATTTTAAGATGATCCTTATTGTGTTGGACATGATTCATTCACATCAGTTCTCTCTAGAAATCCAATAGAAGGGTTCATTGAAACTTTCATAGGAACACAATACAGTAGCAGGTTAAAACATTTCCCTACTGTGGAATGGCATCCAAGAATTCTAGAGTTTTTAAACAGTCCAAGACCCTGGATCATGTCCCTAACTTGATTTGTTCTAGAAAATACAGTAAAAAGTCTTTATTTACTAACCTACCAAAGGGATTTTGCCTCAGGGTGACTACATTCATAAAGCCATCAACAGGAAAGCCCAAAAACTTTCTGCCAGGGAAACTGTGCCCTGCCTGTGTTTAGCTCTGTCAGGAAGAGCTGCACTTCATCATTAACCAGTTAGTCCCCATGTTATCTGAACTATGTGCAGCCAGAAGTGAAGGTAATAGCTTTATGTTTGGTACAAATGTTCCAGAGTAAAATCCACAGTGTAGTACTAGAAACATAGAAATGCTTCTATTGTATTCCTGTGCATTTTTTTAAAAATAATTTTTGAGGGAAGAAATGCCTATCAGACAGCTTGGTCTGTGACTTATGTCCTTAGTCTCATTGCCCTGGTTGAGACCCATACATATAAAAGCCTAGTCCTTTACTAGAGCAGTACTTGGAAAATTACTTACATATTACCAAGAAATGTGTACCTCTTCAAACACTTTGAATGTTTTTTATTTTTATATTTCAAACCAAAAAAAGTGGTTAGAAATGTATTATCTGTCCTTGTGTTATATACATTTGTAAAAAAATTTCCTAATATGTCTTAAAATACCTTAGCTAAAACCTTACCTTGAAATATGAAGTCAATGATTTACTTATTTTTATACTTGAATTTTATTCCCTTATTTCTCCTCAGTAGGATGTGATTTTCCATAGGAAGGTAATAAGAAATTGAATTTTAAGAGCAGATAACATTTATTAGAACAATATTATTATTTGTCTCAAACACAGATCTCATGTACTCCTCTACCTATAAGCCTTTCTCTTTTGGTACAATTATAGCAAGTCCATTTTTCCAAGGTGACAGTCTTAATATTCAACAGAATATAGCAAAGATGTGAAGAAACTAGAATTCTCGTACATTGCTGGTAGTGATGCAAAACAGTACAACCACTTGGAAAACAGCTTGACATTTTCTTAGAAGATTAAACATGTTCTTACTATAAGATCTAACCATTTAACTTGTAGGTATTATCCAAGAGAATTGAAAGTATACAAAGACTTGTATGTGAATGTTCATAGCAGTTCTATTTGTAATAACCCCAAACTGGAATCAACCCAAATGTCCATCAGGGGATGAGTGGATAAACAAATTATGGTATATCTACAATTGTCCATTATCTATAAATATCCAATATCAGCAATAAAATAGAACAAACTATCAATACACACAACAGCATGAATGACTTTCAAAATAACATGCTGAGTGAAAGAAACCAGATTAAAAAGAACAATATTTAATAGAACAAAGGTTGTTAAAAATAAGATATGATGACGGAGTTTTTTTAAAAAGGGATATAAAATTTACACATCTTGTTTTTTAAAGAATTGCTTGGGGAGATACAGAAAGAGTAGCAGTAGAGCTGAAATAATCCTGTGGAAGGGACAGTCACCATGTGACTTTCTATTCAGTAGGTCATCAGCTATGTAATAACACCCATGAGAGACAGAGATAGTCTATAAAAAATATCAACAACAACACAATATCTCCCTCAGAGATTTGGGGAGAGCAAAGTAGAATACTGAGCAAATAAAATCCTCATTTGAATATAATCTAAAATTCCTCCATCCGAGAGAGGAATATAAAAAATTAAAAGATCCCTAGAATACATAGCAGGCATTCACCTGACAAATTGCACCATATTACGTAGACAAGGAAAAGTGGCTAAAAAGTGCACGTGAGGACACATATCATCCTGCAGAATCTCTTCTGTTAATAAAACTTCACCAATGGCCAATTTCCTCAAATATCCATTAGTATTTTAAAACTTAAATCCAATTGAAAGATTTTACATTTCACTCAGGTAAGAGCCAAGTAGAGACAACAAGAGAGAGTGATAGCAAAGAAAGGTCAGAGGCCTGGGGGGTCTGCCATTCCTGATTTGATGTGCCACAGAAGGAGATATCCTAAATGAGTTAGGAATATTGGATCTGCCTTCCTCCTCAAAGCAAGGGATTAACCCTATTGAATATATCTTCCCCCTGAGGCTGCTTTGAAACTGTTGTTCCACCCTAAATCTTCTCGGAATCCTCCTGGCAAATGGCTTTGAGATGACATAATGAAAATGAGCTTTGGGTCTTATTTTTAATGATCTTTATGTAAATAAAAGGACAGGCTCTCTTCTAAAAGTTCTGATAGAGATAGTGGCAAGTGTCAGAAGTAACACAAGTGTGAAACAGGCAAGATGAGGATAAAGACAAAGAGTACAAAAAGAGACGAGGGGAGGGAATAAAGACCCTCAGTATGATTATTTGGGGATCTTCGGAAAGAAAGGAAGCTGGATTGCCTAGAAATGTAGACCCTTGATGTGTGACACAGAACGTCACACATTGAAACAACATTTACTGATCGATACATCTGATTCATAAGAAAATAATGATAAATTTAGCCTAGAAGAATGAATAGAGATCATCCAGGAAGAAATTCATAGGAGGATAAAAACCAGGATGTGGCACAAATAAAGGGGTGACATTATGAAACATTTTGCTGTTCTTGTAAATGTATAGAATGTGTGTGTGTGTGTGTGTGTGTGTGTGTGTGTGTGTGTGTGTGTGGTGGGTAGTGGGGCGGGTGGAGAGGAGAGTGGAGAGTCAAAAAAGGAAATTGACATTGGCAATACAATTAATTCGACTACAGCTCCTAGATTTTAACAAATAACAATATTTTTAAAATTGAAGTGTTAGCATTTCAGTAGTGATATGTATGTAAGTCACAGATGATTGCTAATGGCTTATGTGGACTATCATACAGAAATAACTGTAGTTATGCTGGTGAGCATGTATGTACAACCTATGTAAGTATGTTTTCTGGTATGAAACACAGTGACTATCATATAAAAGTGTGCAATCCAGTTGGGAAGCTGTACAATGCAAATAAAGATGAATACACAACCCAAGTTGTTAATAAAAGTTCAATGTGGAAGCAGTCCTCTTGTAACAACTAGAAACTTGCTTGGAATAGTGACTACATGTAACCCAAGAATAATAGGGCAGAGAAAAATTTAGTCAAAAATGTTGAAAGGGCTGTTTGCTGTTTCTGCTGGGACAGCAGGTATTAATAAGCCAACCATGACTTTGACCTGTTAAACTTGGCAGTTTTGTCCTTTGCTCATTAATTGTGAGCAAGGGAGGTATCCAAAATGCTGCTGGAGTGGAAAAGACTCTCCTTTACCCATCTTGGGTTCTCTAAATGGGATCACAAGGTGTGATCACAAAATATGGTGAATGTTTCAATACAAAAAAATTTATTACAGTAAAAGAAGCATTCCCATTAATCTCCCTCAAAATACCCCCCCCCGCTTCAAACACACTTATTCCATCATTCTTGCAACTTTCTGGAGCAATTCTGGAAGTCCTCTTTTGTGAATGTCTTTACTTCATCCTCCATCATGACAATGCTCTGTGTCACACATTGTTTCCGATACAGCAATTTCTGTCAAATAGAAACATTACAGTGTGTCCTCATCCATCTTATTCACCAGATCTGGCACTGTGCAACTTCTGGCTCTTCCCAAAAGTCAAAATGATTCAGGACATCGAGGCAGCCATGACAGCACAACTAAAAACATTCATGAAAGGAGACTTCCAGAACTGCTTCAGAAAGTGTCAAGAATGGTGGGATAAGTGTGTGCAAAGTGAGGGGGAGTGTTTTGAGGGAGATTAATAGCAATGTGTCTTTTACTGTAATAAAATTTTTAAATTTAAACATTCACCGTATTTTTCAATCACACCTTGTATTTCTTCTCATTTTCATCTCGTATATAATAAACATGGTAAGAATGCCAATTGTATAGATGTTATGGGCATCAGTTGTCAAGTGCTTTAAATTTCTTAGAAAAAAATATTTCAGAATTGTATTACTTAACACCATGAATAAATTATTTTTTTAAATTAAAGTTTATTGGGGTGACAATTGTTAGTAAAGTTACCATATTTCCCCGTGTATAAGACACACCCCTTTTTGAAAAATTTGGGGTCTCAAAACTGGGTGCGTCTTATACAGTGGTTGTAGTTTTTTTACTTGCATTTCCCGTTTTTTCTCGCTTGTTGTCTTTGCGCTCCTTGTTTTGCACTTGTTACCGGTATATTATGGTAGGTTACGTTTTGCCACGTTCTGCCCAGAAATGGCTCAGAAAAGATTTTTATACAGTGCTGAATTCAAGTTAAAAGTGATCCAGTTTGCAAAAGTGAATGGAAATCGTGCTGCTGAACGAAAGTTTGGTCCTCCTCCAACTAAGAAAACAATCCGAGACTGGCTAGAGAAGAAGAAACCCTACTGAAAAGGCCATGGCAGAAGAAGGCCAGGAGAGGTAAGTCAGCAAAATGGCCAGATTTAGAGAGGGAATTGAAGATATGGATTGAAGATCAAAGGGCAATTGGAATTCCTGTGTCCACAAAGATGGTTCAGCATGAGGCAAGAAGAACTGCTGATGAAAAAGAAGTTACTGATTTCAAAGGAGGACACAATTGGTGCTTCAGGTTCATGAAACGGAATGGACTAAGCATGTGTACATGCACCAGACTTGCCCAAAAGATGCCTGAAAGCTATGAGCAGAAGGTCCTTGAATTTCATCATTTTGTCATTCAATGTCGGAAGACACATCAGTTTGAGTTGGGATAGATTGCAAATATGGACAAAGTCCCCCTTCAATCTGATGTACCAAGTAACAGAACTGTTGATAAGAAGGGGGTGAAAACTGTAACTGTGAAGACAAGTGGACATGAAAAGAGCCATTATACAGTTGTTCTAGCTTGTTGTGCCAATGGAACCAAGCTCTTTCCTATGTTAATTTTTAAATGCAAAACAATGCCAAAAGAAGACATTCCTCGAGGAGCGATTGTCCACATTCGTGACAAGGGTTGGATGGATCAGGATGGGATGAAGATCTGGTTTGAGAACGTTTGGAGCAGGAGACCAGGTGGGCTCTTACGCAAACCTGCCCTATTGGTGCTTGATCAGTTCAGGGCACACATAACAAAAAACACAAAGAAGATTGCTGCAGAGCAAAAAAACAAAACTTGCCATCATACCTGGAGGCTTGACATCCCAGCTCCAACCACTTGATGTCAGCATTAACAAACCCTTCAAACCTGCCATGAGAGACAAATGGAGCCAATGGATGAAGTCTCCTGGGGACAATTTGACGCCGGCAGGAAGAGTGAAGAAACCAACTATAGGAGAAGTTTGTACCTGGGTGAGAAGATCCTGGGATAATATCAAGATTGAGATCGTTGTCAAGTCATTTAAGAAGTGTGACATTTCAAATGCCATAGATGGAACTGAAGACGAGGCAATATATGAAGACAGTGATTCGTCATCAGACACAGATGAGGACAAGCTAATATTGGGAGTTTTGACAGTGATAAGGAGTTGTATGAATTTTATGATGAATAAAACTTGAGTTCAATAACTTTATGTAATACATTTTTTTTCAAATTTTGGGCCCCAAAATTAAGGTGCATCTTATACATGAGGAAATATGGTACATAGGTTTCAGGTGTACAATTCTGTAATACATCATCTATATATCACAGTGTCATGCACACACATAGTAGCACTTAGTAATGAGTAACTCAAAGGACTAATTAGAACTTGGGTTTATATAGTATCTTAACAAGAGAACAATATATTTGTGGGAAGGTGACAAGGCAAAGGAAAGGGGATTTAGGCTTCCAAGGGCAGTAAACTGTGGGAAAGTAAACATATGGCAGAAACAAATGGAAAATAAGGATTATTTGTGCAGGTCCATTTCGGTGTTGTCTTTCCATCTTCTTCATGGCCATAAAACTTGCTTGGGAGGGAGGATTTGTGCCAGTCTTCCTTTCTCAGAAGTTTATGCTTTTAGTCAGATATAGAAAGCTCCAGAAGGCTTCATTTTGCATCTGTTGATTCTCAGTGCCTGTAGCTCAAAATGATCTTTGTGGCAAAGTGACATATTTTGGTGTGGCATATTTTACTACCCTTCAATGGGAACAGGAAAAGTAAGAGAATCAATTCCCCTGTCTACAGGAGACAGTGTTCCTAGGGGCATTATCCATGGAAGTCACTCCCTCCTAGGCTCAACAGGAGTCAAATATCTATTCTGATCATTCAAAGGGTAATGACTGAAGAGGGTCATTGGACCTAAAAAATCAATAGAGTCTAGAAAATATTCAATGATTTCCAAGTCAGAGCTGGTTGTCTAAGGCAGATGATCTTAAGATTTTTGTGCCATGAACCCTTCAGCAGTCTGGATAATACTGTGTCTAAACTAATAAAGTAAAAGATTTAAGATTAAAAAGCAAACCAGTTATATCAAAACAGTTATCAAAGTATCAAAATTTTATAATACAATACTATGTGTGATTCTTTAATAGTGTATTAAATAACAAGTCTAGCAGTGAGCTTTTTGAATAATTTTGGAGGATTGGTATGAATACAAAGGGTTTTCATGATAGCTGCAAAATTACTATAGGACATGACAATTCCCCTGATTCTTCGTGACAAAGTCACTGCCATGCTAATACTACTATGGTTTGTTACCTACATGAATAACTGAAATAGTGCTAATTTCAGCTAGAAGTTAGTGAAAATGAAGATGTAAGTTTTTTCCCCCTTTTAAGATCACAGATCATCCTGAATTCTATTGGTTGGCACCAAGTTAAGAAACCTTGGTCTAAAAATGTGTGGTCTTATTTTACATACCCTACGTTGGGTCTGCTAGAGTGTCCTGAAAAAATCCCCATTATAGACCAAACTACATGCTCAGAGACAATAGCCAAGCCTTTCCAGACCCTTCCCCTCTTTAACTCATAGAGAAGTAGTCAGGAGACTGTGCAGTGCCTGTCAACTCTGTTACTTGCATAGTATCTGGTCATGTCTTTTTATCCATAACTCTCTCTGCTTGCCTTGTCTCTGATACTCCTATGTCACTCTCATCTTTTTTAAAAAAATTATTGTAATAATCATGATTTCAGATTTTAGTTCCCCCTGAGGAAACTTTAATTTTTTTTTAGTTACATATGACATATCATACCATATTAAATTCAGGTGTACAACATAGTGATTAGACATTTATACAACTTACAAAGTGATCACACCAATAAATCTAGTACCCATCTGAACCGTACATAGTTATTATAATATTATTGATTATATTCCATATGCTATACTTTGCATTCCCATGACTATTTTGCAATTACCAATTTGTGCTTCTTAATCCCTTCAACTTTTTCACCCATCCACCAATCCCCCTTCCATCTGGCAACCATCAAAATGTTCTCTGAATCTATGAGTTTGTTTTTGTTTTGTTTGTTTATTCATTTTAATTTTTATATTCCATATATAAGTGAAGTCACATGGTATTTGTCTTTCTCTGTCAGACTTATTTCACTCAGCATAATGTCCTCTAGGTCCATCCATGTTGTTGCTGATGGCAAGATTTCATTCTTTTTTATGACTGAGTAATATTCCACTGTAAATATGTACCACTTCTTTATCTATTCATCTGTTGGTGGACACTTAGGTTGCTTCCATATCTTGGCTATTGTATATAATGCTGCAATGAACATATGGATGCATGTGTCTTTTTGGATTAGTGTTTTGGGTTTCTTCAGATAAATACCCAGAAGTAGAATTACTTGGTCCGTCCTTATCTCTTCTTATAGACTTTGTTTTGAAGTCTATTTTGTCTGGTATAAATATTGCTATCCCAGCTTTTTTGCTTGTTTCCATTTTCATGAAATATCTTTTTCCTATCCTCTTACTTTCAGCCTGTGTGTGCCTATTGATCTGAAGTGAGTCTCTTGTAGGCTGCATATGTAAGGATCTATTTTTTTCTTATCCATTCAGCCACCCTATGTCTTTTGATTGGACCATTTAATTCATTTACATTTAAAGTAATTGTTGATAGATAAGTAACTTAATGCCATTTTATTATTCATATTTGTTCTCCTCCTCCTCCTCCTCCTCCTCTTCCTCCTCCTTTTTCTTTCTTCAAGAAGTCCCTCTAACATTTCTTGTTATACTGGTTTGGTGGTGATGAACTCCTTTAGCTTTTTCTTGTCTGGGAAGCTCTTTATCTGTCCTTTGATTCTAAAAAATAGCTTTGCTGTGTAGAGTAGTCTTGCCTATAGGTCCTTACTTTTCATCACTTTGAATATTTCCTGCCAATCCCTTCTGGTCTGCAAAGTTTCTGTTGAGAAATCAGCTGACAGTCTTATGGGGGCTCCCTTGTAGGTAGCTAACTGCTTTTCTCTTGCTGTTTTTAAGATTCTTTGTCTTTAACCTTTGGCATTTTAATTATGATATGTCTTGGTGTGGGCCTCTTTAGGTTCATCTTGTTTGGAACTCCCCATACTTCCTGGGCTTCTATGTCTATTTCCTTCTTCAGGTGAGGGAAGTTTTCTGTCATTATTTCTTCAAATAGGTTTTCAATTCCTTGCTCTCTCTCTTCTTCTTCTGGTACCCCTATGATATGAATTTTGGTATGCTTGATGTTGTCCCAGAGGCCCCTTAAACTATTCTTATTTTTTGGATTCTTTTTTTCTGTTTGCTGCTCTGATTGGTGTTTTCTGCTACCTTATCTTCCAAATCACTGATTCAATCTTCTGCTTCTCTAATCTACTATTTATTCCCTTTTATTCCCTACTATTGATGCTTCATTTCAGTTCTTGTATTCTTCAATTCTGACTGGCTCCCCTATATGTTTTCTATCTCTATTTTTATGTTTTCTGTCTCTTTGTTGAAGTTCTCCCTGAAATCAACAAGCATCCTTATAGCCAGTGTTTTGAACTCTGCATCTAGTAGGTTGCTTGTCTCCATTTTGTTTAGTTCTTTCTCTGTTCTGTTGTTTCATTTGGGACATATTTCTTTGTCTCCTCATTTTGGCTGTCTCCCTGTGTGTGTTCCTATGTATTAGGTAGGGCTTCTATGCCTCCCGGTCTTGGTGGAGTGATCTTATATAGTAGGAGTCCTGTGGGGCTGAGTGGTGCAATCTTCCTAGTCACCTGAGCTGGGTGCTCCAAAAGTGTCCCTTGTGAGGGTTGTGTGTGCCCTCCTGTTGTAGTTGAGCCTTGATTGCTGTTTGCACATCAGTGGGAAGGAGTGACCCTCAGGCTGATTGGTTGTGAGGACTGGCTGTGTCTGCAGTGGAGGAGCAGGGACTGACCATGCAGAGCAGGATTTGCTTCAGCAGTGCTCTGGTGCCTGCCAAGTCTCCCTTTGGGTGTGTTGATTGTAGACGTGGTTGGGTGGTGCTGTGGTGCAATCTGAAGCTGGCCACTGGGTGTGTTGGTTCTGGGGCCTCTTAGGGGATGGGGCTGTGCTGCAAGCTAGTGATAACCACTCCCTATGTCTTACCTGGGGCCACTTGATATGTGCTTCAAAGTGATCTGCAGATGGTTTCCACTTGTTCTGAGCTTGGAGGTGCCTGGGAGAGGCTAAGCTGCAAAATGAGGCTGGCTGCCACTGTGCCAGGCTTGAGGCTACTCAGCAAGAGGTATGGGGCATGCTGAGGCCAGATGCTGCTGGTTTGGGGTTTGTGAACCTTTGAGTGATTTCAGAAAGTCCACAGCATGACCAAGACAGGCTGTATGTATGGAAAAGTGACTGGAAACAGCTTCAGTGGGCCCACAAGTGTGGTAGGGCAGAGTCTCAAGGAATCATCAGGGCAGGACAAATTATATTAGCTAGCTAGTTGGAGACAAATATGGCACCCACCTGGGTAGGGGGAGGGCTCAACAAAGGAACAATGGCCTCTGCCAACACTTCTGTCCTGGAGAAAGCTGCCTCTCCAGTCCTTGTCCTGAAGCCAGACAATTCAGGTCTCTGGTGCTTTCCGAGCTGTTACCTCAGTGCTGGAGCTCAGAGCAAGTAAGTTTTTCAGTGAGTAAGTCCATGTGCAGGCCATTTAAGAGGAATGCCTGGGACTCCAGCAGCCCTCCATCTCACTCAACCCCTATCTTCACTAGTTTTCACAGCCAGAAGTTGTGGAGTTTGTCCTCTGGATGCTGGAACCCCAGGCTTGGGAACCTGATGTGGGGCTGGGAATCCTTGCTCCTCAGGGGGAACCTCTATAGCCCAGATATCTCTCCTGTTTTTTAACTGCCACATGCAGGTGTGGGAGCAGTCTCTTCTGCATCTCTGCCTCTCCTACCACCTCTGTCTCAAGGTGGCTTCTTCTGTATATTCTTAGTTATAAGACTTCTGTTCAACTATATTTCAGGTGATTCTCAATGATGGTTGCTCTGTAATTTAGTTGTAATTTTGAGATGGTCGTGGAAGGAGGTGAGTGCAGTATTTACCTACTCTGCTATCTTGACCAGAAGCTGGGGAAAAGAATTTAATTCTCTTTATATATTACAGATGTAAATTGGAAGGATTTCTGTGGACACAAGTGCTCTGCACTGGTAGCAAGAGCTGTTCATTCCAAAATTTTTATTTGGAACATGAAGCAAATGAAAACTTTGAGGCTGACTTGCACATACTTACCAATCCAAACTGTTCTAAAGAATTTTCACTCTCATGCAAAGGATTGTGGTGACTAATAACAGATGTCAGATCACACTTCCTCATTTTAAAAGTTCTATTCCAGGCTAGTAAATTTAAAATGGAATATTCACCATGCATATACACTGTGATTACAACCTCATTTTTGAAATATTTTTTAAGGGACTCATTCAAAAATACAACAAAAAGTAAACATAATTCCAAAGTGTTGCTTATCAGTGTCATATTGGATGCAGTTGACCACCAATCAGCATCCTGATAAGAAACACATTGTTTGAATACACTTCTTAAGAAGGGAATATTTACACAGGCCTGGGCTGGGTTAAGGGAACCAACAAGGGGTGCAGAAGCAAGCAGTCTAACAATGGTGGGAAGCCATTACTTAGCCTGACAGAGCATGGGAAGGAAATGATGTTAGGAAATCCCAGCTGACAGCAGAGCTGTGAAAGATGGTAGGACAGGTTTTAGAGGGAGGGAACCATGGTGACGATCTTATGTAACTGGAGGGGGAGGAGAGTGAAGTGGGGAGAGATGGTGATGGTGATGGCATAATCACCCTGACCCTTCTCTCCTGTCCTTCAGTCTCTTGCCAACCCCCAACCCCATGGCACAACCCACCCAGAAGCTAAAAGGCAAGGGTGCCAAGGCCATGTATTGTATGGGGGTCAGAGCAAAGTAGAGAAGGATGGCAAATCCACGTGGAACAGCAAGAAATGGAGAATAATCAGCACATGCCCTCAACCCTTTTGAACAGTGTTTATACAAAAAACAAGTTGAGGAAATTGAAAGTAGTTATCTGGTTTATAATTCAAATCCCTCTTAAGATGATGTTTTTAAGGAAGGTCTTTTTTTTGCCTAGCTTTCCGGTTCCATATTGATCAAATTGTGTAGATAATTGTTTGTTTACCTTATCATTTTACTTTGGCTTCCTGGTCCCAGTCAGTGGGAATGCCTGGAGCTGCATCTCTTAAGTGATACTGATTTGAGCTTAATTGTTCATCTGTTCAAAGGAGTGCACTGCCTGTTTTTATTAATCATTCTTATTTGTCAAATTCTGTCTTGAAATATTGAAAGTTAAAGATATGATTTAAAGAAGAGTCTGGACTTCAAATTGCCTCAGGCCACATGATTCAGAGGGTTTTCTGACTCTATTTAGGTGGAAGAAAGAGTAAACATGTTTATAAATGTCAGACACAGCCCCTGTAGGGACTATTGATGCAGACAGCCAGAGCCAACATTAAAAATTTATCCAAAGGGCTTGATTCAATCATTGCTGACTAGAAGTCTGGGAAAGAAATGATGTTGATATGCTTAGAAAGCTTTACCTTTCTCTAATCCTCTGCCACTGCAGAGAAGAAACTCCTTAATAGGGCCAGTAGCTCATTTTTTAATTGGATTGTGTGTAAGTGTGTGTGTGTGTGTGTGTGTGTGTGTGTGTGTTAAGTTGTATAAGTCATTTATAAATTTTGGATATTAACCCCTTATCAGATGTATCATTGGCAAATATCTTCTCCCATTCAGTAGGCAGTCTTTTCGTTTTGCTGGTGGTTTCCTCTGCTGTGCAAAAACTTTTTAGTTTGATGCAGTCCCATTTGTTTATTTTTTCTTTTGTTTCCTTTGTCCAAGGAGATAGATCTGAAAAAAATATTACTAAGAGCAATGTCAGAGTGTTTACTGCCTATGTTTTCTTCATATGAAAAGATGCTTGGGCCGGACGAGTGGCGCGATGGTTAAGAACTCGCTTGGGATGCCAGAGGGCCCCGGTTCGGATCCCACATATGAGGGCCAGTGACACTGCCCTCCACAGCTAAGATGCTGAACAACAGCTCAACCTGGAGCTGGGCTGCCATGAGTCGCCGGCGACGGCGTGGGCTGCAGTCCCTGTGGCAGTGGGTTGCCATGGGCTACCGTGTGTGGCCAGCAGCCAGCGTGAGCGGCCAGCAGCCGCAGTGAACGGCCGTCCAGAAGCCGGCGACTGATCTGCCTCGCCAGAGAAGAGCGCAATGATGGTGCCAACTTGGGCCAGTGAAGCAACATCCTCCACAACTAGACTGAAGAACAAAACGACAGCAACTTGTCTGTTCCCCTTTCCCCAATTCCCCAGCACTGTTCCCATCCCCCCAATTTCCCAATTAAAAAAAAATCTTTAAAAAAAAAGATGCTTAATGTCGCTAATCATCAGAAAAGTGGAAATTAAAACCACAATGAGATATATCACCTTACACTTGTCAGAATGGCTATCATCAATAAATCAACAAACAACAAGTGTTGCCCAGGATGTGGTTAAAAGGAAACCCTCGGGCACTGTGGTAGGATTGCAAATTGGTGCAGCCACTATGGAAAACAGTTTGGAGGTTCCTCAAAAATTTAAAAATAAAACTACTTTATGACACAGCAATTTCATTTTTGGGTATTTATCTGAAGAAACCCAAAACACTAATTCAAAAAGATATATGCACCGCTATATTCACTGCAGCGCTATTTACAATAGCCAAGATATGGAAGCAGCCCAAGTGCCCATCAATAGATAATTGGATTAAGAAAAACGTGGTGCAATGGAATATTACTCTGCCATAAAAAATGAAATTTTGCCATTTGATATGGATGGACCTAGAGGATATTAGGCTAAGTGAAATAAGTCCGACAGAGAAAAGCAAATACCATATGATCTCACTTATATGTGGAATCTAAATAACAAAATAAACAAACTGATGGTTGACAGAGGGGAGAGGGTGGCTGGGTGAAAAAGGTGGAGGGATTAAGAAATACAAATTGATAGTTGCAAAATAGCCATGGGATATAAAATACAGCATAGAGAATATAGCCAATAATATTACAATAACTATGTGTAGTACCAGGTACTATGTGTAGATGAATCAGGGGGATCACTGCATAAATTATATAAATGTCTAACCAATATGCTTACAATGAAACTAATATAAAATAATATTGAATGTCAACTATAACTGAAAAAAAAAATTAAGAAAAAAAAAGGGACCAGCAACTCCTGTGGTCTGAGTATAGAAACTTCAACTTCAGCCATTGAGCAGCTGGGATATTGTTGTTCCCGTCTCACTGCTCTACATCCAGCGCTTTGCTCTAAACTTAAATCACCTATCACTTATTACAGAACTCAACCACATACATTTATATTTCTTCTTGTATATGGGATACTCTTCTGAGAATTTAACTATATCATATCTCAGTGATTCTATCACTAGTTATCACTATGATAATCAGTATGGTTCCTTCCCACAATGGGGCTACATTTCAAAGTATTATTCTGGTTGTGTTCTGGTTTTTCCTGACCCCTTTCCACTCTCACTGGTACACTGAAGGCTAATTTTACTCTTCCAGTCTACATTGAAGATGAAATAAAGGTATACAAAAATATTCAAAGAAACTTTTTGTCAGATGAAGAGTCTCAGAAATGTGTGTGCCTTCTTTTCCTCTCCCAGCAATTAGATGAGGCAGAGCCTGTGGAGAGTGGAAGGAGATAGCAAAGTAGAGACTCAAATGGAAGAAGGACACACAAATCAAACAAATGAATTTTCTGTCACAATAACAAGAGTACCAAGTAAAAGGGACTCCCCCTTCTCCTACCCCTTCCAACTCATAATCTGTTGACAATCCACCTTTCAACATTATTGGACATTTGTAAGTCCCCTTCCCCTTCCCACCATTGACCAAAAGGTGGAGATGGGAGATGTAAACAGAGAAACTCAGCCCCAGGTAAGGTGGAACTGAACAGGAATAGTTGGGAGTATTCTTGAGCAGGGGAACAGTAGACACACACTTACTGTTCCCCATTCGCTTAAAGAACTATATCTGAAGGATTAAGTTTGGCTGCTTGTGACTGACAATCATAAATAATAGTAGCTTAAATTTTTTAAAAAGTGTATCTTATGTAAAATAAGTCTAGAAATGTACCTACTCCTTCCATTTATTACTCTGCCAGCCCCCTTCTATCTCATGGTCCCAGGTGGCAACCTGAATTTTAGCCTTCATGTCTATATCATGTCAGGTAGCAGAAAGGATAGAAAAGGGGCCAATCCCTCCCTTTAAGAAAGCTTCCTGGGAGTTTCACATGGCATTTCCAATTATATGCATTTGCTGGAAGTTAGTGACACTTAGCTGCAAGGAGGCTGGGAAATTACAGTCTTAATTCTGAGCAGCAAAAACTGTGGGTTCTATTTTTAAGGAAGAAAGGTCAAACAGATGTTAGGAGATAACTGTCTCCTCCACAAAGATAATCACAATGATGTTTCATTTTGTTAAAAACAGGACAACAGGCCCAACATGGAGTCACTTATGCTAAGCCTTATGTCACCAACCTGAGGCTAAATTACAGTTTTGGCTGTCCTAGAAATGAAATTTTAAAGCAGTCAATCAGGAATTGCCTGATCAGCATTGAGTAATGTGCCTCATAGACCCCTGTCATCCCCTAAAAGACAGTAACCTTGGAATAACCAGTCTGCTTTTTTTTTTTTTGCCTAGTATAGCGTCCTTGTTTTCTTCTCCCTTCTGCCTATAGGTCTTTCATTTTGTACAGCTCCTTTCTCTCTGCTAGATTCGATACTGCCCAATTCATGTCATTGAATAAAGTCAACACAATCTTTAAAGTTTACTCAGTTGAATTTTGTTTTTTAACAATTTACAATGGTGTAGGAGAAGAGTAGAAAATCAGAGGGAGAAAGACAGATAAAAGAATAGAAACAATGCATGACATGTTGGCATTTATGCTTTTTAAGAGTGGAGTATACTAAAAAAACACATCATGGGGCCGGCCGAGTGGCTCAGTTGGTTAAGAGCTCACTCGAGAGTGCGAGCTCTGAGCAACAGGGTCACCGGTTCGATTGCCGGCCCAAGCTGTGCTACCACTGAGCTGCCAACAAGTGACAGGATGACTCAGCTAAAAAAAACACCCATCATGTTCCCATAATGTGAAAACATATATAAGAACAAGATATTTCTACTACTTGCAGTAGAAGATGTAATACCTACAGTAGGATCATGGGATAGTCATTTATTAAGGACTGGAACCTGGTCAAGGAGGGCTGCTGTCAGGGCCAGCTTAGTAATTCCCATGTCTCAGTACAACATGATAATGCAAAGTCCTTTGTTTGAAAAGGGCATCGCTAACCCTATATGCAAATGAAATGACAAGGACCAAAGTACATGCATTTTGAGCTTATTTCCTCAGTTCACGTGCATACTCCATTGTCTCATTGGGCTTCACTTACAAAACACAAGACAAAGACAAAATTATTAAGAATTTCAAGACAGTGACAGCAGGACATTAAAATGAGAGTAGGGCCCTCCTGAATGTGGGCCCTGTGGAACTGCACAGATCACATGCCCATGAAGCCAGCCCTGAGTGTTGTGGCAGGCATGCAGACGTGCCACACATTTCCCCCGCCAAGAAAATACCCTCTGCCCAGAAGTGAGGAGTGTATTTAGCTGACAGCTTCTAGCTGTGATTTTCTTTAATATCTGCCTCAGCTTTACAGCCAACTTCACAATATTCTTGGGGAAGTGCAAGCCAATGAGTAGTGAAGAAAGCTTCTTAGGGCAACCCCTAGTGAATGACTGAGCAAGGCACTCCGGGCTGGCCAGTCCCACCCAACTCTATGCGCCTTTAATGGGCACCCTGTGCTTGTAGCTCCCACTAGAAAGGCAGAGACTACATTGCCTCTTGCTGTCCAATCCAGCCCCTGTCTAATCCTGCTTCTGCCCTTTCATAGGTGTTACTCCCAATAAACCTTTTGCATACCTACCTCCATCTCATTGTCTACACCCCTGAGAGCCCAATCTGTGCCATTTTCATTAGGATACAATGATTTAGTCTAGAAGAATGAATAGAGAATATCCAGGCAAAAATTCACATAGAAGGAGAATTAAATCCAGGAAGCAGCATAGTAAAAAATTATGAAGCATTGTGCTGCTCTTGCTGATGCATAGAATGCGTATGCTGGGGTGGGCGGAGGCAGAGTGAAAGAGAGAGTGGAGAGCCAAACCAGGAAATTGACATATGCAGTACAATTATCTAGACTGCATCTCTTACTCAGATTTTACCAAATAACATTTTAAAAACTGAGGGCCGGCCGAGTGGCTCAGTTGGTTTAGTTAGAGCTTGCTCAGGCGTGCGAGCTCTGAGCAACAGGATCTCCAGTTTGATTCCTGGCCCAAGTTGAGCTGCCGCTGAGCTGCCAACAAGTGGCAGGATGGCTCAGCTAAAAAAACAAGGGCCGGCCGAGTGGCGCGATGGTTAAGAACT
>NW_017731357.1:3264252-3303717 GCF_001890085.2 Hipposideros armiger | reverse complement strand
CCTCGCCCGGGAAGAGCGCAATGATGGTGCCAACTTGGGCCAGTGAAGCAACATCCTCCACAACTAGATTGAAGAACAAAACGACAGCAACTTGTCTGCTCCCCTTTCCCCAATTCCCCAGCACTGTTCCCATCCCCCCAATTCCCCAATAAAAAATCTTAAAAAAAAACAAACACAAAAAGAAAACAAAAATTGAAATGTCAGCATTTCAATCCTGATATGTATATAAATCAATTGTGATTGCTAAGGGCTTATGTGGACTATTATTCAGAAATAACTTTAGTGATGCTGGTAAGCATGTACCAACCTATGTAAATACATTTATTGGTCTTCATAATGTGCTCTGGTTAAGTAAGATGTTCCCATGGCAGTGGAAGAACTGAATGAAGGGTACACTGGACTTCTCTGTATTATTATTGCACCTTCCTATGAGTCTATAATCATTTCAAAATAAAAACTTAAATTTTTAGGTAATGCTTCAGTGATTCTCCATTCTATGCATTTAGCTTTACGTAATTGAGACCATATGCCACTCAATCTTATATCATAATAATTTTCGCATGCTATGAAAAAATTCTTTATAAACATAATTTTGAGGACTTTATGATCTCCACTGGTGTGTTTGTGACATATCCCTATTCATTTCCTTATTGGTGCATGTTTAGTTATTTTGAGTTGTAAAGTTTCTGTTTGGAAAGAGTTATAATAAAAATGATTGCACATAAATTTTTTGTTTGTGTTTGTATTTTTATGAAAGATTCCCAGAGATAGAAATAATAGGAGTGAACATTATTAAGGCTTTTGATACACATTACCAAATAGTTTTTCTGTTAAGTTTGTACAGTCCACTCTTGGACTGCTAAGTTTTACAGTCCAAGAGTAAAGTGTGAGAGAACCATTCACTGCACTTTTTTTTAAAGATTTTTTTTTAATTGGGGAATTGGGGGGATGGGAACAGCGCTGGGGAATTGGGGGAAGGGGAACAGACAAGTCGCTGTCCTTTTGTTCTTCAGTCTACTTGTGGAGGACGTTGCTTCACTGGCCCAAGTTGGCACCACCATTGCGCTCTTCCCGGGCGAGGCAGATCAGTCGCCGGCTTCTGGACGGCCACTCACTGCAGCTGCTGGCCGCTCACGCTGGCTGCTGGCTACACACGGTAGCCCGTGGCAACCCACTGCCACAGGGGCTGCAGCCTATGCCATCGCCGGTGACTCAGGGCAGCTCAGCTCCAGGTTGAGCTGTTGTCCAGCATTTTAGCTGTAGAGGGCAGTGTCACTGGCCCTCATATGTGGGATCCGAACTGGGGCCCTCTGGCGTCCCAAGGCAGTTCTTAACCATCGCGCCACTCGGCCGGCCCTCACTGCACTTTTTTTTAAATTAAAGTTTATTGGGGTGACAATTGTTAGCAAAGTTACATAGAATACAGGTGTACAATTCTGTAATACATCATCTATATATCACACTGTGTGCTCACCACCCAGAGTCAGTTCTCTTTCCATTACCATATATTTGATCCCCTTTACCCTCATCTACCACCCTTCACTGCACTCTTAAATCATCATTTCTGAAAGAACACATCAAGAGACATTTCAAACAACAGATTACTGGAGAATTTGGGAAGTAAAGATTAATATAGATTTTACTGTCCCCTTCAGGTCTAGCACATACCACTTGGTCACATCTAGAGATTGTGTTTTTGCCGCTAAATTTGTTACAGCAGATGAACGGCAAACAATCAGAGACTGGAGTTGCTTGCAAGTTAAAACACACTTATTTAAAGATTTATAAATTCTGGATAATAAGTCTGAAAATGGCAAAGATAATGTTTTGTTGTGAAAACAAGGTATCTGGTTCATAGTATTGCTTTAATTGAAGGCTACCTGTGCTGGATGTCGCCACTTACCCCTCTAGATCTGCCTTCCACTCTTCTGCACACTGCTTTCTGCCATAAGACGCTGTTCCTTATGATCTGTAACAGGCATATGCTCTGGATTCTGGTTGAGATCATCCAATGGGGAGTTCAGGGGGAGATAACAGGGCAAAGGGAGTAAGTTGGGAACACTTATTCCATGGCTTCTACCCTCTGAGATCTCCAGGGGCTACTTGTGTCCCTCAGCCAGTGCTCCAAGCTCCTCTCAAGGTCATCCTTTCCATATGACGATCCTTCCAGATTCCATTTCTCCTAGCCCTACCTAGGGGGTTGTAACAGCTCTGCTATTACTTTGTCAGGGGTACCTCACTATCCTTTGTAGTCTCCCTGCATTCTGCCCACACCTTGGTAAATATTCAGATTACTAAAACTTAATCAAATTATCCTAATTAATGTGTGCCTTTTTTTCCTGATGGGGTTTTTCTTCAAAGAGTGGCTAGCTGTTGTAGCTCGGGGGTAGATGGAGGCATCCTCTTAATTTCAGAGACGTCATGGCCCCTGTGTCGATAGTGGCTGTGCTTCTGTTGGAAAGGATAGGTACTGGCTGGAGGAGAGTGGGCAGGTATGTTATGAGGCTGATTTGGCATCTGTCAGTCTTTTATTTTAGGTTTTAAAAATAACATTTATTTTTTAAAAGTTAACATGTCCACATGATAGGAAACCGAAAACACAAGAACAAAGTCATAATCACTAATCACTAGCAGTTTAGTTTAGTTTGGCGTGTCCTGCCTAAAATATTTAACCCAAGACTGACAAGACAGATGTCAGTCTTGTGTTAAATATTTTAGGCAGGTAACTGCCTCTACAGAAATGATGCAAAGATACTGTGAGATTGCAGGCAATCAGCTCTCAAATAGTTCCTATGACTCACGTGCAAGTGCTCTAGAAAAGAGGAGGAAGGTCAGTGACAAAATTCAAAAAGAATGTCCCAAGGACCACAGTGAACTGAGGAACTGAACAAAGCTCCCTAAGCAATGATGGCATAGAGGGAAACTGAACAGAGTGATCCGTATGCATCTTCTACCTGCTAAGATGAGTAAAACCAATGAATGGGCATATTGAGAACATCCAGGAGCAGTGCTGTGCCTAGCCATATTGGAGCCCGAGGGCAAAAGGAAACATCGATTACAGATCCTGTGTTTACTCAACATTTTGATATTTTCTTAATTGTGAATGTTTGCATTAATTTTCATGTTTTAAAAATACTGCATTGAAATATTATTTGTCTTGATTACTCAATGTTTGGTGCCCCATAACTTTGCACATGAAAAGTGCCTCGTTTGCTTCTCCCTCATTTGCCTAGTTGTCTTTGACACTTCTCTTTCCTTCATACTGCACACCTATTTCTTTTGGCTCAACTTTCCAAATATTTCCAGAATCTGATTACATCTGGCTACCACCCAGGTCCAAGCCACTGTCATCTCTCTCCTGGTGTTCTGGTTACTATCTATGCATAACACATTACCCCCAAATGTGGTAGTATCAAACAACAGCCACATTATTTTGCTCACAATTTAGTGGATGAGAACTTCAGGAAGGACTCAGCTGGGCAGTTCTTGCTTGTAGTCTCTCATGCTGTTTTAGCCAGATGTCAGCTAGGGCTATAGTCATCCGAAGGCTCAACTGGACTTGCTGTCCAAGATAGCTCACTCATGAACTTAACAGTTGATGGTGGCTGTCAGCTGTGAGCTCACCTTGGGATGTTGACTGGGGTGCCTAACACATGGCCTCTCTAGCATGGGGATCTCATTTAAACTTCTTATGTAGTGGCCAACTTCCACCAAAGTAAGCATCCCAAGAGAATCAAGTGGGAACTTCATGACCTTTTATGACCTAACCTCAGAAGATACATAGCATCACTTCCACCAAACTCTGTTGGTTGATGCAGTCCCAAGATCACCCAGATTCAATAGCAAAGGCCCTAATAGTCTATCCATTACAAAGTACGTAGGATTATCCTTCTAAAATGAAAATCAGACCATACTCTTCAGCTCAAAACCTTGAATGGTTTCCCATCTCTCAGGAAAAAAATAATAAAACATTTTTAGCATAGGCTACAAGGTCCTATAAGATCTGCCAACCCCCACACCACACTCATGTCCTGCTACCCCCCACCATTGCTCACTCCACTCCAACATTGTGGGTCTCCTTGCTGTTCTTCATACAAGACAAGAAAATTTCTAGCTCGAGGTATTTGTACTTCCTCTTCTTTTGTCTCAAATACTCTTCCCCAGATATTTTCTTGGCTCTGCACCTCAATTCATTGACATCTCTACTCAAATTTCACCATATGAAAGAGACCTTCTCTGACCAACTTACACAAAATATTACAAAACCCTACCCTATTATTCTCCTTCCCCTTGCTGTGCTTGGTTTTTCTTCAGGGCACTTTTACCAACTGACATCCCATATAGCTACTTATTTATTTATTGTTTCCTCTGCTCCCCACAACCCCATTAAAATCTAAGCTCAATGAGGGCAGACTTTATCTGTTTTGTCTCTGATGTATCCATGCCATCTAGAATTACGTCGAGCACATAACAGGTATTTTATATTTCTTAAATAAATCAAATGGTTGAAGGTAGTCATGATTACTCCTGAATGAAATATACATCATCATTTTTGATGGTTATAGTCACCCATTTTATGGATAAACCAAATGTATTTAATGAATGTCCCCTATATTTGGGTTCTTCTCAACATATCACTTGTATAACAAAGAACACGCTTGTAGGTAAATCTCTTATAACGATTTCTTTATGGTAATTCCCTCAAGTAGAATTACTAAGTGTAAGAGTATCCATATTTTTAGGGTTTTTAATACATATTACCCTCAAACAGACTACTGAAATTTAGACTTCTATCATCAACATTATGGTGGTGCTTTTCCCCACAATCCCAGCTCAGTACTATTTCTTCATTTGTCTACTTTAGACACTATCTATTGACTTCCTTGTATTTTGGGTGATGATTTTGGGTGATGATTTAATTCAGTTAACATCACTCCCATATTCTCTTCTCACTACCATCACTACCATTTTTGGTTGTCTGTTCATTAATTAAGTTCCTCCTTCATATCTTTGAGTAGTATACTTAAACCCTTACTTCAGCTTCTACCAATTTTCTGCAATAGATTTTGGCACTTGATAAGTATTGTGACACTTCTATATTTTCCCCTACTTCTTTCTCCCCATAACTTGTCAGCTGTTCCTTTATTTTTATGCTGTCAAGATTGATAACATTTATATGATTTTCTGTAACCATAACAAAATATTCTAAAAGTAAAAAAGAATCAATAAAATATTTATAGAATAACACAGTTATGAGGATACTGTTAATTGTAGTGCTGAGTGGTGTGGCGTAATTATACAGTGTTTTCTTCTCTCTGGTTCCAAGGTTCTGATCCCAAAGGAGAATTTGATTAGCATCAAGGTCAAATGGATGTGTTTTCTTTTTTTAAAAAAATTGGGGAATTGGGGGAGGGGAACAGTGTTGAGGAATTGGGGAGGGGGACCAGCCAAGTTGTTGTTCTTCAATCTAAGTTGTGGAGGGTGCAAGTCGCCATCTGGCTGCCCGTCGGCAGCTTGTGGCCTCTAAGCTCAAGGTGCTGTGTTGCAATCTTAGTTGCGGGTGGGCATAGCCACCACCCCATGTGGGAGTCGAACCAGCAGCCTTCTTGTTAAGAGCACACGCTCTACCCACTGAGCCATCCAGGTGGTAGCTCATCTCAAGGTGCTGAGTTCAGTCTTAGTTGCAGGCGGGCATAGCCCACAATTGAACAGGCAGTCTTGTTGTTAGGAGCATGTGCTCTCACCAGCTGAGCCATCCTGCCATGTGTTGGCAGCTCAGCGGCAGCTCAGCTCGGGTGTAGTGTCACTGGCCCATGTGAGAATCGAATCGGCTGCCCTGTTTCTCAGAACTCATGCTGTTAAGCTAACTCTTAACCAACTGAACCACTCGGTCGGCCCTGGATGTGTTTTTCTTAAATGCAACAAGTTGCTCAGTAATGCCACATTTTTGTTCGCCTCTCTGTCTCTCTTTAATTGAGAGGATAGTAATAGGCTTTCTTTACCATACTCCTAATGTCTTCCAATTTACTCATTCTATATTTCCTTTGGAATCCACTATATTCACCTTAGAGCCCACTATATTTGCCTTAGAGCCTGCTGAATTCTAATTTGGTCTATTTCCTTTGTATACTGCCAACTGGTGGTCACTGGTATTTTACTGGATTTCTAGTTAATTCCTGGCCATGGGCTAGCACTCTTTCTTAGTTTTCAGCCTTGTTTTTCTGGAGTGCATCATTAAAAAGGTAAATTTTCATTTTTGCTTGTATAATGAACTTCATATCATTTATAAATGAATTTCATTTATAACTGATTTTTAAAAATTTTTTAAAGATTTTATTGGGGAGCTGGGGGAGGGGAATAATATTGGGGAATCGGGGAAGGGGAACAGACAAGTTGCTGTCCTTTTTGTTCTTTACTCTAGTTGTGGAGGACATTGCTTCACTGGCCCATGTTGGTATTATCATTGCGCTCTTCCTGGGTGAAGCAGTCGCTCGCCGGCCATTAGACGGCCACTCAGGGTGGCTCACGGCAGCTCACGAAAGCTCACACCAGCTGCCGGACAGCGCCACTGCAGCCTACGCCGTCACTGGCAACTCACGGCAGCCCAGCTCCAGGTCGAGCTGTTGTTCACCATCTTAGCTGTAGAGGGCAGTCTCACTGGCCCTCGCCCTCATATGTGGGATCTGAACCGGGGCCCTGCTGCTCAGAGCTGACATCCCAAGCCAACTCTTACCCAATCCACTACTTGGCTGGTGCCATTTATAACTGATTAATAACTTAGCTTGTTAAAGAGTTTTTGGCTAAAAATATTTTTTCTCTGAACAGTTTTCTCCTCAACACTTAATATTGAAAAATTTTCAGGGGCCAGCCGAGTGGCTCAGTTGGTAAGAGCTCGCGCAATAGTGCGATCAGCGGTTCAATGCCCAGCCTGAGCTGAGTTGCCATTGAGCTGCCAATAGGTGGCAGGATGGCTCAGCTAAAATAAAATAAAAATTTTCCAAACCTATGGATAATTTAAAAGAATATTTTGATCAACACTAATTCATCTTTCACCTAGATTCACCAATTGTGTATATTACCACATTTTCATTATTTGTCTGTTTTTAAATAAATTATTTGAAAATATGTTGAAGCACACATGATATTCACATCAAAGAACTTCAGCCTGCATCTGTTAAGAGTAAGAACACTCTTCACACAAAACCACAGTGTCATTAATAACATCTAGGATGATTAATGCTGATCAATAGTATCGTCAAGTATACAGTCCATATTTAAATTTTCTCAATTGTCGCAACGTCTATAGATTTTCTACTTTCCAATCCAGAATCCAGAATCCAATCAGGTTTCTCACACGGTGTTAGGTCATTATATCTCTTTATTCTCTCTTAATCTTGAACAGTGTTCTTACCTTTTAGGTTTTTTTTTTCTTTTTACAACATTGACTTTTTCTTAAGGATCCATGCCAGTTGTTTTGTAAAATGTCCTATATCGGTATTTATCTTATTGTTACCTCATGATTAGACTCAAATTAGACACTTTTGGTAAGCATATTACATAACTGAGGTTGTGTACTTATTGCATCACATCAAAAGATATTTTATTTTAGATTATTGATGTTTGGTGGTCTTAAATTTGATCATCTGGTTAAGGTGATTACTACCAGATCTCTTAACTGTAAAGGAATGTTTTTTTTTTCTTTTATAATTAATGAAATAATTTACAGAGTAACACTTGCATGACATGTAAATAAACTGTTTACTAATAATTTTTCACTCAATTTTTTGGCATCTGCTAAGATCCTTACTTCAATCCATTACTACAAAAGTTGA
Source organism: Hipposideros armiger (assembly GCF_001890085.2). Lineage (NCBI taxonomy): Eukaryota > Metazoa > Chordata > Mammalia > Chiroptera > Hipposideridae > Hipposideros > Hipposideros armiger. The sequence continues at coordinate 3,295,885 of NW_017731357.1, read as the reverse complement.
AAATGGTGGTTTTTAAAAAAATTAATTTTCTATATTTACTATCTGATAGTTTTCTGTAAAGAATTTTTCTTTCTTAACTCCTTTCTCCCTATATTTTAGTAGCTTATTTATTTTGGCATAATACAATGGACTAATGTATTTTTATTAATGTTTTATTAATTATTACCATAATTATTTTTAATGCTCAAATTGTTCCAATTTTATTAGGCAACATTACTTATGGCAAAAAGAAGTGCCCTCTGATTGGTAAATAGCATCTAGACTGGTTGAAACTATAAATGAATTATAAATACTTGATGCAAATGCCATAATTTTGGGCTGCCCTAAGTGTGGTGACTGTTACAATTGGGTATGTCCCATATGAAGGACCATGGAAACTATGCCTGTGGAACAATTACAAAAGTTATTGGCTCCTATGGGGCATAAGACTGCTACTGCAAGCTAGGTTCCACACTTGTCTGATGTAAAACTTGTTCCCTTATACCTGGACTATCACTTGGGGAAACAAAGAGAACAGCTGAAGTACTGCTACTTGGACTGCTCTCTGATCAGCTGCTGTAAGGACTCCCATGGAAGATTAACACTGGACACTGCCCTGCTGGCAAGCTGTATCTCTCTGAGCAGACTGATGCCAAGTGGCCCATGGTAATTTTGTGAGCCTGAAGATTTACTTGAACCCATGAAGACCCCTAATGGGAATTACACTATTTCAAAAAGAACACTCAGAGAAATCTCAGTCCCATCCCTACCCATATCATCCCATTCTCACAGATTTCTCCATTTCTGATTTATCCTTTCTATGTTTCTTTTCACAAATATAAGTAAGTATTTTTCTTATATGAAATTACAAACACACACACACACTTGATTTTGTCACTTATATTCTGGAAATAACTCATATATGTTCATGAGTTATATGAATGAGACCATCTTCATTCTTTTTTTTTAAATTAAGGTTTATTGGGGGTGACAATAGTTACTAAAGTTACGTAGGTTTCAAGTGTACAATTCTGTAATACATCATCTATATATCATATTGTGTGTTCACCACCCAGAATCAGTTCTCTTTCCATCACCATATATTTGATCTCATTTACCCTCATCTACCACCCCTCTTCCCCTTTACCTTCTGGTAACCACTAAACTCTTGTCTATGTCTATCAGTTTTTGTTTCTTTGTTTCTATTGTTCCTTTGTTGCTTTCAGTTTTATATCCCATATATCACTGAAATTATATGGTTCTCGACTTTTTCTGTGTGACTTATTTTGCTTAGCATAATAATCTCAAGATCCATCCTTGTCGTTGCAAATGGCACTATTTCATCTTTTCTTATGGCAGAGTAATATTCCATTGTGTATGTCAAACTAAAAAGCTTCTGCACAGCAAAAGAAACCATCAACAAAATAAAGAGGCAGCCAACTGAATGGGAGAAGATTTTTGCAAACAATGCCTCTGATAAGGGGCTAATATCCAAAATATATAAGGAACTCATACAACTGAACAACAGAAAAACAAACAATCCAATTAAAAATGGGCAGAGGACCTGAATAGACATTTCTCTAAAGAGGACATACAGATGGCCAATAGAAATATGAAAAGATGCTCAATGTCATTAATCATCAGAGAAATGCAAATAAAAACAACAATGAGATATCACCTCACACCATCAGCAAGTGTTGGAGAGGAAGTGGAGAAAAAGGAACTCTCTTACACTGTTGGTGGGAATGCAGATTGGTGCAGCCACAATGGAAGGCAGTGTAGAGATTCCTCAAAAAATTAAGAATAGAATTAGCATATGACCCAGCAATCCCTCTTCTGGGTATCTACCCCAAAAATCTGAAAACATTTATCCGTAAAGATATATGTGCTCTGATGTTCATCGCAGCTTTATTTACTGTGGCCAAGATATGGAAACAACCAAAGTGTCCTTGGATAGATGATTGGATAAAGATGTGGTATATATACACAAAGGAATACTATTCATTCTTTTTTTAATAGCTGCACAGTATTTCATTGTGTAGACATATCAATGTTTATGCAACCAGTTTCCTATGAATGGGCATGTAAATTGTTTTGAAGATTTTGCTATCAAAAATAATTCTACAATAAATAACATTGTGCATGTGTTTTTCCTGTTTGTGGAAGTGTGTCATTAGGGTAAATTCCTAAAAGTGGGACTGCTGGGTCAATGCATAAGTGATTTTGTTAGATATTACCAAATTCCTCTACACAGGGGTGCTAGCATTCTGCAGTTGAGCTAGCTGTGTATGAGACTGCTATACATGTCTGCTAAGCAGAGCATTTCAAAAACAGTTGATATTGTCCCAGAAAATGTATAAAGCTAGGTGTCTGTGAAACAGAATTAGGAAGTCACAGGAGAAACTACACTGAGACATACAAGGAGTAAATGAAAAGTGAGTTGGATGAAATAAGAATTTAAAGTTAAAAAAAAACAAACCTAAACCTAAGTGGCACAGTCAAAATCTGCACTAGAAGCAATAAAGGAAAGAAATAGAACTGCAGACAATTAAATCAGTAATACGAAGAATAAGTTTGATTAGCTCTCTCAGAATTCAGAGGAAAATGACAAAGATGATACAGGACATAGAATGATGCTGTAATAACATACTTATTTTTTCTCAGGAAGAAAACACTTAAAACACACAATAATCTAAGTTCGAGTAGAAGAAAACTGTCCTAGCATGGGAATTAATAAAAACACAAAATTGAAAATCCACAGATCAAAAGGATTTATGATACATGCATACACATTTGCCGGCGCATGAGCGTGCACATACACATAGACTCATATTATCCCATAAAAATGGTTTAATTTCAGGGATAAATAAAATAATTTACTATAAGTATTCTGGAAATAAAGACATCTTTTTAAAAGATGTTAAATGAAACTGTCAAGTATAAGTTTTTTAAATTAATGTTTAGGAATAATTATCATCCCCATTAAATTAACCATGATGGTTTTTAATTGATGAAATGATTCTAAAATTCATTTAAATATATAAGATTATATTAATGGAAAGAATATCATAAATTATTTGTAAATGAGAGTATTGAGAAGAGATTAATCTTTCCATCTGGTAAAGTCTACTATAAAGCAACAATAAGTAAATCAATGTGACACTGATGACAAAGTGGCAAGAATAAGCAGGTCAATATAACAGAAGAGATGGTCCAAAACCACATCCCAATATTTACGTTATATGAGGTAAAACAAATCTGTGGAGAATGGAAGGATTTTTCAACAGACAGTTTTGTTATGATTGGTTAACTATTTGGACTTGTGTGGAGGTGTCTATTTAGATCCTCACCCTACAGAATAACAAAATACATACAAGTAGATTAGGATTAAATAATTAAATTTTAAAATATTAAACCATCAAAAATCAAAAGAAGACAGATTTTATTCTTCCAGTCTCTAAGTTTACAACAATGGAAGAAATCACTAAAGAATAGGTATAAGCACATAAACTTATAATTTTTGTGTATCTAAAATGCCATAAATAATGCTAAAATATATATTGGAGTAAATTATTTGCAGTGAAAATGCCAAACAAGAGATTAATATCTTATTATTAAAGCACTTACAGAAATCAACAACAGAAAAGCGTAAACTGATCATTCACAACAGAAGAAAATGAAATGGCTACTAAATATATGAGAAAAGTGTTTCATTTGTAATCAAGGAAACACTGATTAGAATAGCAATGTCATACTTATTTTTCACCTTTCATGTTAAGAAAGGTGAAAATGTTAATTTGCTTGATGTTGGAGCAGGGGCAGTAAGAACACAGCCACTCTTTTAGACACTGCTGATGAGGTATAAATTTGTAGGAACTCTTGAGAAAGTACTGTAATTTGGTAATTTCAAAGAGCTTTAAAAATGCTCCTACTTTCTTACCCCATAATTCTATTTTTAGGATTCTATCACAAGGAAATTCTAAGAAATATGTATAATATTTTATCCACAAATATGTTCATCCCTATGTTATGTGTTATATATATATATATATATATATATATATATATATATATATATATATATATATATATATAAAGAAAAGTATTCAATGCTTAATGTTAGAGGATACTGGTTAAGTAAATTAGAGTCCATGACATGAATATAATGTGTCACGTGAATATGTATTGTGTAACTATCTGAGTATTTTATATTTATTTGCTCATTGAACTCTCACTACAATGGTACTGAATATGTTTCCCTGGCCTTTCCAGGCACACCGACCACTCTTATGTAGCCTGTTCAGTGCACTGAAGATTGACTTGTATGGACTGCATTAACAGGCTCCCTTGCCTTCTAGCTTCTGGTTGAGGTAGGTCAATGGAGAGGACTAGCAGGAGATTAGAGACAGGCAAGGGAGGGAAGTTTGGTATTCATTTGACCTGAATCCCTCTCTGTGGGTTTCCTGTGGGCTGACTACCTCTCTGAACTGAAGGCCCCAGCTTGTGTCAGGCAGCTCTTTCCAAAAAACCTCTGTCGCCAGGTTCTGATTACTGCTCTCTCCCCTACAGTGATACTTTCCTGATGTCACTAGTCTGGGGGTACTGCACAATTACAATTCCTTGTGGTTTCTCAGCATCTTGCCCACATCTTTTAAAATACTTCCTTTATGATAACTCTCTTCAAATGATCTAGAGTTTGCTGTTTCCTGCTGGAACCCTTACAACAACTTATGAGATTCTACGGTTGAGGAGACAGTCACAGAGACGTTAAATAATTTGCCCCAGGTCACACAAGAGAGGAAGTAATACTTGTAGGATATGTCACAATTATTTCTTTATTTATCTATTTTAAAATAACATTGTTTTCATTATGAAAGACATACAAAGTATACAATACAAACAAGTCAAATGAAGCAAGTACTCACATTTCTACCCATCTATTGCATTCATCATTTATTTAATAAGACTCCCACATTTTTATCCCCAAACTCCTGCTTTGAGTCTCAGACTTTATGTTCAATTGCCTACTCTATAACCTTCATCTGGATGTCTCAAATGCCCTTGAAACTCAACATGTCCAAAAACATGCTCATGGTCTCCCAAATCCTAGCCACAACCAAATCTTATCAATTTTACATGTAAATGTCTCTAATATGTCCACATCTCACCAGCTCCGTTGCTGCTACTCACCTTTGTCCAAGACACCATCACCTCTTTCTCTGATGAATTCCAAACTTTGGTTTCTCTGTATCTATCTACTCTTGTCCCCTTCAACCCATTATTCACATGGCAGGCAGATAGACCTTTTCTAAATGCAATCTAGTCATATTGTTCCTTGCTTAAAATCTTGCAGTGGCTTCCATTGTTTTAGAATACAGACTGAGGATCTTTCTTTGGCTCAGCCGACCTCAGCAGCTTTGTCTCTGGCTACAGCTGCACTGGCTGGCTTTCAGCCACTCCAATGAACCATGCTTCTATCTACCACCTGGCCTTTGCCCACATTGTTCCCTCTTTCTGGAACATTTTTATACTGTCCCTCCCAAAGTTAACCTCCAGAGTGGTCAAGACACCCTAACACTTTCTTATCACCATGGACTTCTCCAATATATCATTTATAAGAGTTTGGATTCACAATCAAACATGTGGTTGTCTATTTCCTCTACTAGCTCCTCTAGTGACTGTATGATCAGTGAAGGTCTCTGTCTTGTGTCACCTGTGTATCCTCAGTACCTTGCTCTGTGCCTAGCATACTGTATGAAATCAAATATTTGAATGAAAAGAAATGAAAAAAAAACAGGAATAAGGAGAATTTGGACAGGATCATATTTGAAAGGGCTGAATTTTTTTTTAATTGGGGAATTGAGGGGATGGGAAAAGCGCTGGGGAATTGGGGGAAGGGGAACAGACAAGTTGCTGTCCTTTTGTTCTTCAGTCTAGTTATGGAGGACGCTGCTTCACTGGCCCAAGTTGGCATCATCATTGGGCTCTTCCAGGGTGAGGCAAATCAGTCACCAGCTTCTGGACGGCTGCTCACTGCGGCTGCTGGCTACACATGGTAGCCCATGGCAACCCACTGCAGTAAGGGCTGCGGCCTACACAGCGGACCCCAGCAACTCACTGGCAGCCCAGCTCCAGGTTGAGCTGTTGTTCAGCATCTTAGCTGTAGAGGGCAGTGTCACTGGCCCTCATATGTGGGATCCGAACCGGGGCCCTCTGGCATCCCAAGCCAGCTCCCAGCCATCTGCCACTCGGCCGGCCCTATAGAGCTGAATGCTTTATATCTATTATTTCCTCTTGCTTCACTTCAAAGTCTAACAAGATAAAAATGATACCCATTTAGTCCTAAGTCTCAACTCCTTTTCTAGAAAGTAAAAGCTATTAAAACTGGATAAAGAAAAGACTAAATCTATATTTCCTTAGTTTCTTCAACAAGATATTGTTTGATACAGAATGGGGTGAGCAGTAGGCCGGAGAAATGTTTATAGGTGGGAACGGATACAAGTTAACTTCCTAGAGTTATCATTATTTACTTTGAATTCATGTCATTATTACATCTATTTTTGAGGGTTTAGTGATGACAAATTCAGATCTAGAAAGATAAAGTGGAAATTTAAGGGATAAAACTAGCAAGACAAGAGGCTGGCTGCACAGTTAAATATATGCTCTAGGTATCTCTCTTTTCAGTAGGATGGGGAAACACGTGTTTTGTTTTGTTTCTGCACCTTAGCCATCCCCTGACCTTCTTTTTTAAACTGCAGGTCCCACATAATCTGTGATAGCTGAGTTCTCAATTTTCTCGCCTACTTATTTTGATTTTGGTTAAGCACCTCAGCTTGAAAATCCTGATAGAAAATCAATAATTGCCAAGCCTCCCCAAAGTGACAGTTACCACCTCACCCCGCCCTCTCCCTAGGGAGCGCGCGAGGCTGCGCAGACCTCACCCGGCCCTTGTAACGTCACGAACGAGCCAAACCAAGTCCGCGGCGGCCCTGCGACCCTGGGATCCAGGTTCTCTTCCTTCAAGTACCCACTTCCTTAAGTCCACCTCGATTCAGTCTCCTTTCAAGTAAAGCATAAGAATAAAATCTCCAGGTTGAAATCCCCACGCAGCCACGCCCACATTCTCGCCCGGCCACCGCCACCCCCACCCTCACCCCCCGTTGGCTTCGCCCGGCCCCATGGCAACTGGGGGTGGGGAGAGCGGCTCGCGCACAAGCCGCAGGCGGGCGGGGAAGGCGGAGCCAGGACTCAACAGCGCCAGGTCTCCCCGCCCCTGAGTTGGCTGGCCTCCTGGGGCGGGCCTCCGAGAGTGCCAATCTAGGACAGCCAGGCCCCAAAAGCCCGGGCCTGGGAGGAGGAGCGGAGGAGAGCAGAAAGTCGCCTCCTACCCCGACCCTCGTGCTCCTAAACTATGAGTTCACACAACTCCGCTGCCTCCTTGGGCAGCGGCCGCGGAGGTGGCAGCGGAAGTGGGAGAGAGGTAGAGCAAGCGCCTGGAGCTGGGGCATCCGCAGCCCAGATCCTGGACCCAGCCTCCACCTCCGGCGCGGCCCGGTCCTTCACGTTCGGGTCGAGCATCCATTCTGAGCCGCAGACCACCTCTCATCTGTTTTCCAGCCACCAGGTGAACACTTCCACACCGTATGCAGCCAACTCCTGGAGGTACAGCACACCCTCCCATTTCAGCTTCAGTCCTGACCCGAGAATTGACATCGACTACGACATTGGCTTCAGGGGCTTTGCCCCCTATGGCCTACCTGACTGGATTCCAGAATCTGCCACCCAGTTGAACACTTCTGAGGGGGTCGTCCCCGACTCCAACCTGGACACTGACAACCCCCAGATATCAGTACCAGAACCTTCTATGTCCAGTAATACCCCCCCGAGAATCAGTCCAAGGACCCATCCAGCCTTTGATGGCCGGCGTCCTCAAAGTATCGGTACCACCAACATCTCTTACACCCAGTAACGCTCCTGATCTTCCAGTACATGGGTTTGCCCCGCCCTCAGTGCCCAGCTCCTCCCGGGGTTCGTTCCAAGTACTCCCTACAACAAATAACACTCCCCAGGAGTTATTAGAAGGGTCCACCCAGCTCTCAGCGACCAACTCCCCCTGGTTACCCATACAAAGATCTGTCCCCCTCTCCAATTCCTCCCTATCAGCGGCATTTGGGTACCCCCTGTCCTCAGAATTCAGCTCCGCCCGGAGTTCAGTACAAGAATCTGTCACGCTCTTGAGCTCCCCACAAGAGTCTGTACAGGGGTACCCCCTGCCCTCAGGGCTCAGCTCCCCGAGTTCAGTACAGGGATCCGTCACGTTCTATGGCTCTCCCCAAGGGCTGGTACAAGAGTCCGCCCCTCCTTCAATGCCCGACTTCCTCCGGGCTTCGGTACAAAGACTTCCTATGCCCACGAACTCCTCCCGAGTGTTGGCACAAATGTCCACCCACCCCTCAGTGTGGGTTATCCCTCGAATATTGGTGCAAGGGCCAAGTCCGCCCCCGGACTCCCCCAGAGGATCAACACAAGGGTCCGCTCCGCCCTCAATGCCGAGCTCCGCCCGGCTCTCCGTAGAAGAGTCGGCTCCGCCCCCCGGGCTCCCCTCAAGAGTCGGTAGAAGAGTCCGCCCCGCCCTTGGCCAGCCTCTCTCCCTTACCCACGCCGGGCGAGATTGTCAAGCAGAGCATGGCGAGTCGGGAGAAGGCGAATGTCGAGGGCCACATGTTCGACGTAGTCGTTATAGGAGGTGGCATCTCAGGTCAGTGTGAACCTCAGCGGTAGCCTGCTCTCCCCGGAGTGGAGAATTTGCAGTAGTGCCCTGGCGGTTTCTTTCTTTCTCTCTTTTTTTTTTTGGCAGGGGTCGGGGGGTGGGGTGGGGGGCTGTCTCTCTCTCCTACATTGGAGAGTTCACCAGTGGCCGGCCCTGCCAGGCTAGGTGGGAATGGGGCTTAAGGCCAGTTTTGCTGGTGGTGTGAACTGGGGAGGCAGGAACAATAATTTATTACTACTATTAAATACTAACATTTCATTACCTCTTGCTGTGCAGTTATATTTAGCACTTTATGTTGATTTTCTCAATCCTCAGCAGTCCTGTGAGGTGGGTAATATATTCACCCCCATTTTTCAAAACCAAGAAACTGAGGTCTGGAGAGTTTCGGGTCAAATCACCTAGCTGGGAAGTGGCTAAATGATTTTCTCCCATTTAAGACTCACTTCTAATTTCTGAGATGGCTGCTTTGCCTTACTAATTTCAAGTCCTTATGCCCTAAGCTGGCAAAGGACATCAGTACGTGGATTTTTGCAGTATTTGTAGTAACGTTATTCCAGTCCTGCTCTTTTTAAAGCACTTTTCCTTAGAAAATTTGGTAAGTGACAAGGAAGCAGGAAGAATCTAAGGAAAAGGTTCAAATATATGGTGACAGATGGAAACTAGACTTTTGGTGGTGAGCATGCTATAATGCATACAGATATCAAATTATAATGTTTTATACCTGAAACTTATATAATGTTATTAACCTATGTTACCTCAATTTAAAAGAAAAAAAAAGAAAAAGAGAGGGGTGGGCTCTTAGTTTCAACCTATTCCCACTGTTTTTTAAGAACTTGCAGGAAGGTGTGCACTTATTGCTCAAAGGGAATCCCTTTGTGAAGCAGGGGGCAAGAACAGGTCAGAAAATGCCCTGTTGTGTCCTTTAATAAGAACTCCCACCCCCTGAATCTTGTCCTGTGTTGAGCCAGCTGGTGAGCCTGGGTTCCCCAGATCTTGGCTTGGGTTTGTAATTGACCAATGGAGTGGTTCATGGGGTTGTTCAGTATCTTCCTGGAAACCTCATCATGACTGATATATTAAATTGTCACTTATGTTGTCATAACTGGTAAAAAATGTTTAAAATTTATGAATTGTGTTTCAACCCTAGCTAGAATCCCACACTAATCTGTCCACGACCAAGGAGGGTGTTAATTTCTGAAGTGTACCTGCAGGATCTGATTTAGAAAGAGGGAGAAAGAAGGTGGGAGGGAGTAAGTAGGGTGGCCCCACAGTAGCCATTTTTATGTATAGTTTTTTTGAGGAGACTCTGAACATGCTTAGAAATTAATTTTGGGTGAAGATAGCTTTTGACTTGGCCTGTTGAGAATAAACAGTCTTAATTGTCAGAGAAGAGATTGGCATAAGCTGTTGCTTTGACAACTCCAGCCAGCGCCAGCAAAAACATGCATGTATATTGGAGCATCAGAGGAAAGCAGAGCCTGGTGGAGAGGAAGAAAAAGAAGTATTTCCCTTGTTTCCATTCAATCATTTATTCATTCAGCAAACACTTGTTGAGTGCCTGCAATGAAGTGGACTGTTGTTTCCAAAAATCTAGAAGCAATATGATTGTTGATCACTGGAAAATAAATACGATGATATGTGTTGTATAAATTAATTTGGAGTTCTGTATCCTACCTCCATACTATCCATATTTTACAATTCAGGGTTCTTTCTGGGATTTTATTCTTGTATTTTTCTCGTTCTGTGCTCCACTATTTCTTCAGGAGAGTTTTGTCACTAATTTTTCCTTGCCTGATTACCTGCCGTTTCTCTCTTTCCACATTTTACTACAAGTAGTTGGTGGTGAGCAGAGGTGGATTCACCGTGCAGCTGATGATCCTTATGCTTTTTGGTCCCTCTATCAGTTTTAAAGTCTTATGGATGTTTCAGTCCCTTTTTGTTCTCATTTTAAATAACTAGCATCATACTGAATCTTGTATTTGTAATTCTGCATTCTGTTTTCTTAAAGGGGGCACCCAAATTCTATAAGCTTCAGGCTCCTCAAAACCTGGATCTGTCCATGGTTGTTATTATTTATTAATTTGTTCATTTCCATTTGGGGGAAGTAAAGGGCATTTCTTGCTCTGGAGTTCACACTCCTGTTCCAGAAGCCAGCTTCTAGTCTATCAGTGATAGCGGAAAAGGCACTGGGCTTCCTCTCATATCGTCTTTATCAGTTATATTTGAGTGATTTTAACACCAAAACTGACCAGAAACATTGCCTTATGGGCATGGTGCCTTCCCAGATGGTCACAGATGCAAGGCTGGCTCTGGATAAACCCTGAAACAGACTGGGTATTTCATGAGCAGATGAGAGGCGTTGCTTCCCAAGGATTCTTGAGAACTCAGGAACACATCATCTTTGCCTGTGTTTAGCAGTATCCCATGAGTTACTTAGTCCCTATATCAGTTTTAAATGCTTTTGGATGTTTCTTGTAAATTTTGTTAGGACTTGCACATTTTAATATGTTACCCACACACTTATATGGCCAATACTTAGTATCTGCAGTATTATTCCTATTATATAACAAACTAGCTCCCAGAACAGCACAAATTCTAAACAACATTCCTCAAAATTAATTCCGTATTAAGACTTATCTTTCATTTTGTATAACTATTTTTGACTGCACAAAGAATACAAACATCTTAATGTATCTCTTTTATCATTAATATACGTAAAACAGCATAGCTTATAATCATAAAATCCCTTTTTCTGTCTGCTAACCAGTTAGATAATTTTATATACTATGTCAATAGTTGAGAAGAGAAAAAAAAACCCTGTTCATTTGTAAGTAGTATAATGGTGTCTTTTACATGCTCTGGCCCTTATCCATCATCCATCTTCAAGTCTTTTTTTTTTAACTCTTTTCATTGTTTTCTGTGACACTATTGGATCCTGAATTTTTATCCCACACTGATTGCTCCTTTTCTATTCCTTTCATTGTGCCCATATTCTTGTGAACTTCTAGTTTTGAAATGGCCTCAAGATTCAGCTGTTCATCACTTTTGGGCTCTTACGCATTCTCTTCCTCTCTTTCTCATTTTAGAACTTCAGCTTTTCTTTATCTATAGAAAGCTCTTACATCTCTAGTTTGATTCCTTTTCTTTCTCCAAACTTCTGTCCCATAGTTTATCTGCTCCTGGATATTTCACACTTAAATGTCTTGTTCTTTCTTCATATTCAATATGTCCAACGCCTTCTTGCCCTCCAACCTACCTTCTCTTTCTCACTTTCTTGACTCTCTTCTTGGCATGTCTATCATTTCCATCAGTTTTGACGCATCCTTTTCTGTAACTTCTATACCCAGTCAATAGATTCTTTTAACTCCTCTTTGGGGCTCATCTCTTCTCCATTCCCAGTGACTCCCCTGTCCCGAGGACCAAACTTTGACCCCTTCAGCTCACTAGATTATGACCTTCCCAGTGTCTACCCTTTACTTTGGGCTCTCCCTTCATGTCCATCCTGCAGTGTTCTCCCAGACTTGATTTTTAAACACTTCTTTCATCACCTTGCTCTTCTCTCCAGGACCTTCAATGGTCTATTACCAGCCCCTGAAGCTTCCCTCCAGACCACCAATTATCTGGTCCCACTTTGTTTGGCAGGTAGCATTTCCCGCTATCCTCAACACTGACTTGAGCTTTAGTCACACTGCTCTCTTGTCAGTGCTATACTAGGTTTATTTTGTCCCTCCATTCTTTTCCTGTTTTTGTTTTTCTTAACATGAAAGTGCTTTTCTCTGGCTATTTACATCTTATCTATTCTTGAATACCTCATTAAAGATCTTTTCCTTGATCATTCTGAATCCCCCTGCTTTTTCTCTCCTCTTGTAGAGCTTAGAATCTATATCTAACAATTCACGCTTATTTTGTCTCTATTTCTTGATGTCAGTTTAAGTACAAAGGTTCAATCGCTGAATCTAGATGCTAGTTCTTACTCATGAGCTGATGCAAATGTAACCAATTACAGAAACACAGTGACCTAACATTTTAAAATCTGCCCTTAACTGAGAATTTCTGAATTGGCTCTCTTTAGGGAGAGAGAAAAAAAGCCTGCCTCCACGGGATATTGCATACTTCAGATTCTTTGGGCCAGAGGGATTTTTAAATGGCAGCCTAGTCTAGTCACCTAAGATTTTAATCTTCTCCACAGCATCTCCTTAGTGATTATCTGACTGTAGCTTTGAACACATCTAGGAAAAGGGAATGTTCTATCCCTCAAAGCATTATGAGCAGAGGTGTCTCTGGTGCCTGGGCTCAATCAAGCATTTTGGGAGCCTCTACCATATGCCAGGCACTGTCTAGATCATGGGAAAAGAGGCCCCGTCCTCTTGTAAGAAGTAATCAAATGGGGAAATAATTGACATTAATACAGTGAGAGAAATATTAATGTTATGAATATGAGCAAAGTGCTGGGACCATGAGAAGTAAGTAGGACTTTAACAGGTAAGTAGGACTTTAACAGGTAAGTAGGACTTTAAGAGGATAGAAAACACATACCAAGCGGGAGAGACTGGAGGAGCACAGATACAGAGTCACAAGGCTGTGAGCTATCCATGAGCAGTGTTTAACTGAAGCCCATGGCAAGAGTTCCAGGAAAGGAAAATAGTTGCCTACTGTGCCTCTAGGGATCCTGGTAGCCATCGAGATGACCCCAGTGTGCCACATCTGCCCATGGATTTTGTGCCTGGGTGAGCTGTGAATGGTTAGCAAGTGCACAGTGAAAACACTTTAGCCATAACGCTAGATGGTCCTCGCTGATTAGAGAATTTTTTCATGTTTTTTTGAAATTAAGTTCCAAGTGTCATGTAGAAAGAGATATTTCCAAATAGTGCCTAAGTAGTACAGAACTCCCCTATATTTTTATCCACGTGCTGAGCTCCACTAAAAGAAATGAGAGCATGATTGGCCCTGAACTCGGTGCTGTGTAAAAGCAGCAGGGATTGTATCTTTGTCATAAGAGGCAAAAGCCATTTTGCAAGAAGATTGACTAATGTTTTGAATTTCAACAACTGTGTCCACAACTTACCACAATTTCCCTTTTTGCTGAAATACTTCACCCTGAGGAATCATTTCTGCTAAGAGCATTTTAATCTAGAATTTGGCAGCACATACTTGTGGTTTTGTAGTGATTAAAAAATGCTTACGTTACAAAATGCTGCTTATTTTCAATGCCTTAGTTGTTTAGATACTTTGAGATTCAGTGCAGGCTGAGCATTAACTGTCTTTTAGGATACTTCTCTGTACCTATTTTATATTTTTTTCTCAAAAATTAATATACTTTATAAACTTTTTTATGTTCAACACAGAACACAAGAATTACGTTTATTTGGGTTCTGATTTTTTTATATCTTCATAGTTTAACTTTGGGATTTATCTGACATTTATTGGGCCGTTTTAGCATTTTGCCAATACTAATCAATTTGAATCTGTATACATAATCCTCAGCTAATGTGAAAAGTATATTTAGCAATAGATCTAAGTATAGTATAATTGTGTTAGAATAACTATAGTATAATTGGATCCAAGAGACCAATTATTGAAAAAAAGAAATGTGGAAACCTGTTATTGGCGAATATTGGGTCATATAGTCTTTGTGTAGGTGTGACAAACATTTACATATGACAACTCTTGCCAGTATTTGGATTCAGATGTACTCAGAAAGACTGAGGTTATATTGTAGGTTTATATCACATACAGGGGTTTGCAAGAATGTAGACATCCACTCAGCACTTGTTTGCAGACTATGCTTACATATATATGAAATAGATAGATTTCATAATGACAGTTACTTTTCATTTTATTTTATTTGTTTTTTTTTAAAGATTTTTATTGGGGAATTGGGGGGATGGGAACAGTGGTGGGGAATTGGGGGAAGGGGAACAGACAAGTTGCTGTCCTTTTGTTCTTCAGTCTAGTTGTGGAGGACGTTGCTTCACTGGCCCAAGTTGGCACCATCATTGTGCTCTTCCCGGGCGAGGCAAATCAGTCGCCGGCTTCTGGACGGCTGCTCACTGCGGCTGCTGGCCGCTCACGCTGGCTGCTGGCTACACACGGTAGCCCATGGCAACCCACTGCCACAGGCGCTGCAGCCTACGCCGTCACCGGCGACTCAAAGCAACCCAGCTCCAGGTTGAGCTGTTGTTCAGCATCTTAGCTGTAGAGGGCAGTGTCACTGGCTCTCATATGTGGGATCCGAACCGGGGCCCTCTGGCATCCCAAGCCAGTTCTTAACCATTGCGCCACTCGGCCGGCCCAGTTACTTTTCATTTTAACTTTGAGTGATTACAACTGCATGAAATGATCTAAAGAAGGTTAGTTACATTTTTAAATGTAAGATCTGAGACAAGTTGATGATTAGGACTGTTTTATCGTTTTATTTTCAAAAAGATTTTATAGTTTCACCAGCAATTTGTATTTTCCTTGGATGATCTATTCCTTATTATGTTGTCATCTAACATTATGAATCAGGTCGGCTTAAAATCTTTGAACCACAGTTTTGTCATCTTGTAAAATTAGGGATTGGGTTAAGTTCTATGTGACATATCTTCCAGTATATTTTTTAGTCATTAGTTAGCTTCCTAAAGGTCTGTCTCTTGAGCTTTCTGTTTCAGACCCCCCACACACACTCAACATTTTTTCTTCCATGTAGTATTCTGACATTCCACACTAACTTAAATCAACATCTGGATCTTTCTTACTGGTGCTCATTCACACTTTCCCCATGGGTCCTCTGAGACTTAGTTAAAAGCCCTTTTCTAGTTGTTCATAGGCCAGAATAATTAAAACCCTACTTTGTAGCAATATTTAATCAATTTATTAGGTAAGAGTGTCAATAAGAACATAAAAAACAGATAATAAGCTTTCGGAGTTGACTTACATACTAACCATGTTCCAGGGTCACAGAATTACAACCTATAAGAGCTCAACAGGACCAAAATGGAGATTCAGAGGGGTCAAGTGAATTACCACATGCCACAAAATTTTTAGTGGCATAATTTGACCTTGGACCCCAAAAATATTGACCGACAGGACAGTGCTCCTTCTATACCCTGCCTCACTGGGCTTGCTCTATAGGCTCATTCATAGACTTGCAGTAAACTTTATTATTGCTTTACTTTGAGGCACTGTTGTTTCACAGTAATTTATATTTTAGAATATATTATATGTAATGTTTCTGCTTCATGAACATTTAAAGATATGGGGCACCCTGTTAGGTCAAATGACTTTCATATAAAGAAATTATTTCCTTTTTGAAAAGTCATTCCTAGTGTATTTAGAATAATGTGTAGTGACTGAATAGTTTAGATCAGTGGTTCTTAAACTTTGGATCAAAGGTCCTTTTGAATATCTGATGACAGCTATTGGACTTTTTCACCAAAAAATGTGCATAGTTTTATGCATAGACTTTTTTTTTCCTGCACCAGGCCAACATCTGACGTTATGGCAACCTCTGCAGTGTCACTGTCTTTATAGTGTAAATATTTTGGGCTCATACTAAGACTTCACTGAAGTGGTGAAAAATAAGAATGAAAAGGATTTATTTACATTATTAGACAGTTACTAATGAATTTGTAAACAGACAATGATAAAAAGTTAAGAAAAGACATCTTGGCTGAAAAGTAAGGCATCTGCATTTCTTACATTAAGACAATGGTAAATAGAACAGTGAATCTGACATGGTTTGAAAAGAAATAATTTGGGGAGAAAACACTGATGAAGAAAATGGAAGGCTGTGGTGGTTAATGTGATATTTTTCTAAGTAGTTTTCCAAGATTTGTATTTGCATATCTCACATATTGAAGTGAAACCATTGATGTTAAATATAGCCATGCATTGCTTAACGACGGGGATATGTTCTGAGAAATACATCATTAGGCAATTTATCATTGTGCAAACATCAGAGTGTGCTTATACAAACCTAGATGGTATAGCCTATTACATCACTAGGCTCTATGGTAAACCACCGTTGTATATGCTATTTGTCAATCGAAATGTCATTATGCTACGCATGTCAATATACATTTCAAATTTAATAAGCATGTGTTATAAGTTATAAAGGCCATTGGTCATTGAAGCATTTGACAAAATTCGGACCCAAATGGAAGAGTTAAGTTCTCTAGTTTTATTTGTCAATTCATTTGTCTCTCTAGTGACTGTGTGAAGCTTTGGACCCCTCTTATGTAGTGAGTGGTGTTTACAACTACGAGCCTGAAGTGCTCTTAGTGCTTGAGGTTGGTTCAGGGGTTCAGTGGTGACACAAAGAAGGGAGTAGGAAATGAGTGACAAGGAAAAGTTTTCATGGAGGAAGTAATGCTTGACAAGTGCTGTGGATTTTGGATAAATTCTGAAATGTAACGAAGATGACCTTTAAAGTAACCATTTCCAGAGCTAATGAGTTCATCGTGAGCTGTGGCTTAGTTAAAGACTTTCTTGCATGTTTTCTTTTATTCATTCATTTGTTCATTCATTTAACAAATATTTCTTGACTGAGCAGTCACTATGTGCCTTTAGCAAAATTTATGGTTTTTGCTTTCTGTTTTCCTGCTTTGGGAATATTGCCTCTAAAACTTCAGTATGAGCTGATGTTTGACTATAATTTTTATTGTCCTCAGAGTCCAAGAGTCCAAGCGTGCAGTTTATGTAAGAATTCTTTTGGCCAGGTACCATTTCACTGAATTATAGATAGTTAACTTTAAAATTTTAATATGTGATCTATACTACACACATTACTAGGTGGTGACAGATGTCAAAGTTGAAGAAGCATGTCACTTTTAGGAATAAACAAGAAGAATGAGGAGAATCAGCAGAGCATAAGCCAAGGCTACATTAAAGCTTTGCTTCAATACTCCTAGCTTGTGCTCTAGGCATTGTTCACCTGGGACCCTGCCCAGGGGAGTTTATTATGATAAATATTTCAACAATCTTATAAGAGATGAAATCAGCTTTCCCAAAGTGTGTTCTGAGGTATAGTTTTTTGATTGTTTGTATTTGTTTTTGTTTTTATGGCAGAGGGTAGAGATATGTTGAGTTAAAGAGGTCTCTTCACTGTAGGACTTATCAGGGCCTTTAATATGTCAGTGTGCACTGGCAGAAACAGCATAAGATGTCCCAAACTTCCGTGAATATTGATTCTTTTTCCTGCAGCATCTTGAGGACTATGGTTCCATAAAACATTTTGGAACCTACTGCTCTAAACAACAGTGCATCTTAGTATGCAGAATCTGAGGACAGCAGTGTGGAGCACCCTTGGTGTATTTTAAGTTTCAATGCAAGAATGGGGTGAATAATGAATTAAGGGGTAATTGCATTCCATAACTTGGGTGAGATCCATTTATCTAAAGTGAAGATGAATGCTGAACAATAATCAAATAAATTAGGACTGTCTAGACAACCAGTCTGTCCAATTCAGGGCACATTGAAGTTGTTAGCTTTCATCTATTTATCATTTGAGACAACACTTGTCTTTGAGCTTATCAAAGGAATTAGAAGATTTGCCATTTTCAAAAGCAGGGAATTATTTCTGAAAGGAAGCACAAAATACAGATTGATATTGGGTAGATAGATAGATAGATAGATAGATAGATAGATAGATAGATAGATAGAATAGTTGTATGTATTAGACAAATGTGTGTGCATATTGATATTCTCTGTTCTCTTTTGATAAAAAGTGTAATAATAGGTTCAAAAACCAGAAAATGTACTAGTAGTATTTAGAATCTGCTGACTATTAGTATTTATAATGTGCCAGGTAGCAATGTGTGCTAAGAAGAAAAATAAGACAGGGTAACAGGGACAGAGTGCGGCAGATGATTCTATCACTTGTCTATATTGACAGTAGGGTCACCAGACATTTTTTGTGAGGAATACGAATTTTTTTCTGTCTTTTTGTTTTTTTCTGAAATACAGCATTGTGAATATGCTTAGAGAAGTCAAGTGAAGGAAAAGCCCTTGGTGAGGTAAAGAAGGCAGTGGTGAATGAAAAGCTAGTTCCCACAGTGACAGGACACTTGAGATTTACATCCCAGGAAGGGATGTAAATAGGACAATTTCCTTGAAAGCTAAGCAGGTATTATGAACTCCTCCAGTTAAGTCATTTCCTATACCATTTCTATGGGAACAATTACCATTTCTATGGGGACAATTACCATTTCTATGGGGACAGTTACCATCTCAGGACACAGGAAGCACTGCAGAATCTGGGGGAAATACAGTTTCCATGGGCAGTATCTTTAAGAAGCTAGAGCTTGGTTTGAGGTTGCCATGGCAATCCTGAAGCTGGCTGCCTATATCTCACCCAGGCTCTCCTGATCTAATAACCAGGATTACCATTGTCTGAACTCTCAAATGAGGTGTACTTTTATCAGACTTGCTTTTTTCTTAAAGCTCCCTAATAAATCCATTGACCTATTTTATTTTGGCCTCTGTAAAACCCAAATCATTGAAGAGAGAGAAATCAGGAGAGGAATTGTATTGTTTTAAACTCATCATCCCTATTTAAAATACTTAAATTGCAAAATTATTAAAGATTTGCCTTGCCATGATCCACTATTTTCCTGTTTTTACGTGTTTGCATCTTGAATGTAGTCAGACTCTCTATCCCACACTACCTGCATAATAGCCTCAAAATAACACCACCAATACTAGCACCAATGAAATAATTACTGAACAAAATGTTTATGGTTCTTTTTTGTCTTTAGGATATATACCATTAAAAGTGAACTATCAAATTACTAGGCTTAAAAATCTCTTAGAATATTTCCTCTCCTCAAACACTTGTATACATATTTAGGTATCATTTGTATCATTTTACTAATTTTATCCCTGGTGTCATTCTTATTTCTCTTTCACTCTTATATTCTAACTAATGTTTTGTTTTCTCCTTGAAGTATGTTTATCTCTATAGTGTGCTTCATTTTTTTTTGTAATAGGAGTATAAAGAAAACTAGGTACGAAGTAGCATTAGAAGTACAGAAAATGTAGATTTAAAAACAAGTGTGTACACACATATATTCCCATATCCTGAGCTGACAGGGCCTAGAAGCAATGACATTCCAGTAGCAATGGGCACACCTAGAGCCCAGATCTTGGTTTCTAATACCATTCTCTAATTAAAGGAACCAAGGCTCATTGGAGAAATGGCTGGTTCTAGGGCTAGGGCAGAGAAAGACAAGAAGAGGCTGAAGCATCTTGTAATACCAGAAATTAAGAAAGTGCTCAGACACACACACACACACACACACACACAATGGTGGGAACATGTCAAAGAAACACAGGAGCCAACTGAAAGAGCGCCCAGCGACCACAGCTGAAACAATTTGAGCAACAAAATAAATAATATGATATTGGATTATAACCCAAAGTATAAAACAACTATTGAGTTCATACTGATATAAATGATTAAATGATTAACTAAAGAAATCCATAAACAAAGAGAGGAGAAGAGACAAATCTCCTGAGCAGAATTCTAAATAATTTATATTGAAAATTCACCCTCCAGAAAGTGGGACATAACTCCCCACTTCTTAAGTGTAGGCTGTGCATAGACTTCCTTCTAAAGAGTACAGCTTGGAAAGGGGGATAAAAGAGTAGCTTTATAGTGGAGAAACCTGGCAAACTACCTCAGCCAGGTGATCAAGATTAACATCCGTAATAAGTCATGTTGATAGCATGCACCCTTAATATAATGTTAATCCACAATATTTTCTCTGTTTTTCTGATATTGCCATACTGGCTTAAAATCAATCTTTTATGAAAGTTTTTATTTACAGGTAAAAACCTTTTTTCAGCTTTAAACCAATGAATAAAGTATGAAGCATGGTTCCTCCCTTTGGTAACTTTGAATCTAGTGAGGAAAGCATGATGTAGCAAGCATGTAATACAGGTATTAAATCCTAGGAGGTGATTTTTTTTTTTTAGCTGAGCCATCTGCCACCTGTTGGCAGCTCAGCGGCAGCTCAGCTCGGGCTGGGACTCGAACTGCTGTTGCTCAGAGCTCACACTCTTGAGCGAGCTCTTAACCAAGTGAGCCACTTGGCCGGCCCCATAGGAGGTGATTATAGGGATTTTTTAAGTTGAGAAAAGCACAGATATACTGAGCGCTGATGTAGCCAGGAGAAGTTTCCAGGAAAACATACTCTTCTGTTTACACAATCAAGATTTCTGGAAGAAGTGCACAATAAAGGTTGATTTAGGGGTTCAACAAGTCCTCATATATGATTCAATTATCATCCAAAACAAAAAATATATTTTAAAACTTATTACATTTTGTCACCCAACCTTATAATAGATAAAAAAGTATAATAGATAAGGTACTATATGATAGATTATAGAATTTATAGCTCAGTTAATCACAGTGTAATCAGAATTTATTAGAGAGAAAATAATATCAATGGATTATGTACAATGCCCTGAATTCATTTTATGTATAGACCTGGTTAAATCTTAGGTGTTTCACATTTAGATATTAATATGTTCCTCAATTTTGTTTTCCTTTTTTTGTCCTTTTAGGATTGTCTGCTGCTAAGCTGTTAGCTAAATATGAAGCTAATGTTTTGGTTTTAGAAGCCCGGGACAGAGTTGGAGGTAGAACGTACACTGTAAGGGTAAGTGATTTAAATACTTATATATAATATCTCACACAAACTAGAAGAGGGGTCATTGGAAGACACAGAGCTAGAAGAGATTTCAAGAGTTCATGCAGGGAATCTGTTTGTCCTCCATAACCCTAAACTACTCCATCAAATAAGTGTGCCTTCTTTTCAATAAGCACTCACCAAAAAGTGACAGCCTCTGACTTTCAGTAGCCTACATTCTAGTGAAGAAAACAAACATAAACAAATAACTTCAGTGTAGTGTCTCAGGTGGGGTTACAGTTTGGTTGCACTTGAAGTGAGCCTATGCACACACCTACAACACACAAACACATACACTTAGTGTAGCTTCTTTATTTATCCAAGGCTACAGAAATGAAAAGAAGTGTGGCTGTAGTAAGCAGAGATATGTGGAGCATATTTTTCTGCAAGTATTTCCTTGGTTCTTGTTTCCTAAGAGGTGTGCTGCTGCCAGAGACACTTTTTGCTCAGGTAGGGTTGGCTAGACATGAGAAAGAAGCCCAGTTCTCGCTACATCACTCCTTTTTTATACAGGCATACCTTAATGTATTGCGCTTCACTTTATTGCACATCACAAATGTTGCATTTTTTACAAATTGAAGGTAAGACCCTCTACCAGCCAAAAGATTATGACTTTCCGAAGGCTCAGATGATGCTCAGCATGTTTAGCAATTAATTATTTTTAATTAAAGCATGTACACTTTTTTTAGACATAATGCTATTATTGCACACTAAGTAGACTACAGTATAATGTAAACATAACTTTTCTATGCACTGGGAAGCCAAAACATTCATGTGACTCACCTTATTGGATATTTACTTTGTTGTGGTGGTCTGGAACCGAACCCACAATATCACTGAGGTACTTGGGCCTACATGACCATTCTGGAAAACTGCATGTTAATTATTGTTTACTGCTACGCAAGGAAATGGCTGCAGGTGGTCGAGTCTGTGGGAGCTGATGAAAGTACACAGAGGGAGGGCATGGGGTTGGAGGAAAATAGGGCCAAAGATGCAAGTTTGGGGAGCATGCAGATTTAATGGGGGGCAGAGGCAGATGGGCCAGAGAGAAGCAGTAGACACAGAGGAGGAGGACCAGATTAGAGCAGTGCCGTACCTATCAGTTAGAGAAAGAGGAAGGGATAATAAACAGAGTTAAAGACCAGGACCCTTTGACATAGAATGAAGGCTGAAAAGGCCCTTGTGTTTGGCAGCTAGAAGATCATAAATGAGACCCTTTGCTAGGGCACACAAATAGAGTATTAATGTCTGGGGGTTGGCAGTAAGGACAAAACTAAACTGTGGAAGTGACTGGAAGGAGAGGAAGCATCTATCTAATTAGAAGATGTATCAGACTTAAAACAGAATGGCTTATGCAGTGATAATAACAATGGCTTAAACAATACATTCATTTATTTTACACAAAAAGTCTGGTGGTAGGGTAGTCCAGGCTGGTGCAGGGTTTCAGCTCTGTCATCATGGCTTTAGGCTTTTTCTGTCTTCTCGGCCCTTCTTGCTTATTGCCTGGTGCTAACCAGATGGCTGCTGCGTCTCTCAGCATCAAGTCCTCATTCAAGGCAGGAAGGAGCATAAAAAGGTTGCCCCAGTCTTATCTGCAACAAAGTTTTTCCTTTACCAGAAGACCCCAGCAGACAGCTGCTTTAGTCTCATTGGTCAGAAATGGGATACATCATTACCTTTAGCTAATAGGGAGCCTGGAAAAGCAAATATTTAACATTTCTTGGCTGCATAATAAGCAGGCATGGGAAAGGGGATACGAATAGATATGGAATAGCCAACCAACAACATGTAAACTAGGATATTGTACCAGCTGTTTCAGTCACACCCTTCTGTCATTTGCTTCCTGCCTTTGAGACGTACAGGGATGTATCATGGGCCTGTTTTCACTTTCCTCAGCTAAGACTGCTATAACTGCTCTCCAGCCTTGCTACTCAAAAGTGTCCTGTAGAGCAGCAGCTTTAGAATCACCCAGGAGCTTGACAGAAATGCAGAGTCTCAGTCCCTGTCCCAAACCTGCTGAATTTGCATCTGCATTTTGACAAGGTCCCCAGAGGGCACTACAGAAGTGCTGCTCTATGGTGTATATTTGCTTGCTTGCTTGCTTGTTTTAAATTAATGTAAATCCAGATTAATTGTATTAGGAGCATTTCTGAGTACATTCTCAGATGTAGTTGACTGGGAGGACTACAGATGTAGTACTGGTCTGGGAGACAGGAGACTGGGATTCTGGCCTTTGCACTGGCCTGACACACTGTCTTACTTTGGGTAAGCCCTGTTGGCTCTTTATATCTCAGTTTTTTCAGCTGAGCAGTGAGATACACTCGAAATGTACTTGAAGCTCACTTCCAACTCCAATTCTAATTGAAGGTAGTGTGTTGTAGTTCAAAAGAAGGATTGCATATTCTGCCTGTACAGCCTTATTAGATATGATTCTCCTATCATTTTTTGAAAAAAATATTCCTTCATTTTGGAGATAGTTATTAAGCTGCCCCTTAGCCCTACTTTTCTTATCCCTAAAACATTTTGGTTATTAAATAGGGGCATCAGTTATGTTGCAGATTTTCAGTTAAGAACAAGTTTATTTGTATAAGCAAAATGAGAATTCTAACATGCTTATCCCCATCTATGTTATTGCCCCAGGCTGCTTTTTCGTGCTGCATAATTTATATATGTCAACACCATACAAGAACTATATAATATTGAGCATATTATAACGACCCTTAGGTATGTGAGAATGGAACTCTGAAATGCTTAGAAACTAGGATTTAACATTTATAAGATTTCAAATTAATAGGAGAATAAAAAGGGCTTTAAGAAGCAGGGAGAGAAAAGCTGTTTAATAAGAAACTTAATTGAATATTGTTACAATTACTTCCCCTAGCGTGATCAGTTAGGATTATTTGGGGGGGAGATGTCATAAAAATTAATTTCAATCTTTAAGTACCAAAATGTCAAATTTGATATTGTCACTTGGCATTGTTTAAATAAAGCATCTATTAGTTCAGAATTTCCCAATTTTTCCTAGTGCGATTCCTCAATAATTCTTCAGGACCAAATTAATGAAGTTGAAATGCCTGTAGGACTACCGCAGGCATGGTGTATTTGTTTCCTAATTGGGTTGCATGCTTGTGGCCCCTTCAAAGGCTGAGTAATAAGATGGAAATCAAGACCCTAAAGACTGAGATGCAACATGGCTGAATATGGTATTACAGTTCTATCATCTTCATGCTGAACCTGGGGCATCTCCTTTAGAATGTTTCGACTTTGTAAAGAAACTTTCTGTAAACGCCTCACACATTTTACTACTTCACTTAGGATTATTTACTTTAAAGATAGTGTCAGTTTTCTAAAGACATCATGTTTTTGAAACTCCAAAGTGTTCTCTTGCTGTCTTTGTTAAAGCCTAGAAATTTGTGGGAGTACTGATGCCAATTTTGTTCTTCGTATCTTAAAAAGGATGTTGGAGACTAGAGATTTGGAGAGCAGAACCAACAGTTAGTAAAAGGGAACGTAAAGGTTATATGAGGGGCAGATTAAAGAAGTGAAAGGAACACTTCATTTCTGGTACTATGGCAGAATGGAAACCCTGCTTAATTCTCCACATTGAAATAAATAAAATGCTGAATAAAATATATATGCTACTCTGACATGGAAGTTAGAAATTTGCAGGTCTTCTGGGTGTTGAACAGATATCTCAAATTAACACATCTAAACTGAACTTCTGATCTCCTTCAACAAGATCACTATTCCAGCAGCCTTCCCCATATCAGAGGATGGTAACTTAGAAAAAACAAACAAAGAAACTTGGAGTCATGCTCAACATTCAGTTTGTCAGGAAATTCTTTTGGCTCTGCCTTCAAAATATATCCAGAAGTCAACACTTCCCACCATTTCCAAGGTTACCAGCTGGTGGGAGCCACCATCATCTCTAGGGCAGATTACTGCAATAGCCTCCTAACTGATTTCCCTACTTTCACCCTTGCCCCCTACAATCTAGTCTTACTGCAGCATCCAGAATGAGCCTTCCTACCCTAAGTCTGAATTTGTCACTGATCTGCTGAAAACCTTCCAAAGGCCCTCCTTCTCACGCAGAGTAAAAGCCAGTGACCTTACCATGCCTTGTGAGGCTTCCCATGACTTCCCGCTAGTAACCTCTCTAACCTCATCTCTAGTTCTCTTTGCCTGGCTCACTTTGTTCTAGCCACATTGACCTCCTTTTTCTTGAACACACAAGGCATACTTCTGCCTTTGAATCTTTGTGCTGGCTCTTCCTTTTGCCAGGAGTTCTCTTGTCCCAAATATGCATGTGGATAATTCCCTCACCTCCTTCAAGTCTTTATGCAGTTATCACCTTTTCAAGGAGGCCTACATGTCCCTTGTATTTTAAGTTGAAATCATCCCTTCTCTCCTCTGCAGTTTTAATCTGCCTTATCCTATGGTAATTTTTTTCTTTGCCATTGTTGCTATTGACTTCTAAGATATTTATTATATTTGTGGTTCATTTTCTGTCTCCTCCTACTGAATATAATAAGCTCCTTGAGAGCAGGGATCTTTGTTTTGTGCACTGATGTAACAGAAGCTCCTTGAAAAGTACTTGGCACCGTGTAGGAGGAGCTCAAGACATATTTGTTGAAAGAACAAACTGAATCCCCAAAGCCAAGTAAAAACATAAAGCCTAAGAAGCTCAAAATTTGACTTTCACATTGAATGCCTGCTGAACTCTGAAACTTTACAGTTCCACTGTCATGGCTGTATGGCATGCAGAGAACAGGAGATGAAACCCAGAACCTGTTGAAGGTAGAGAATTTTCATAGGAATCACTCCAAATTGGAATACCTTCTGCTATACCCTGTACATGAAAGTGAAAGAGAAATAAACCTTACCATTCAGAAAGGGAGAAGAATAAAACTTGCACTCATTCATAGTTTCCATCCAAATTTGCACTGCCTATATGTTATGAAAAACCTTAGGCAGAATATTTAAAGTGCCAAGGTGGCTGGCAGAAATAGACTCAAATCCTTTCTACCCAGGCCTCAAATAACTTACACAGAAAAAGTTCCAAGGAAAATGAGCAACTCACAGTTAAAAATGGCAAAATATACAAGGAAACAAGGCACCAAAAGAGAGTAAGCATTGAAAAAAAATCCAGAAAGATTTTGTAACAGTTGAATTATACACAGAATTATTGTTTAGCATGTTTTTTAAAAAAAGAAGTTCTTAAAACTAGGAGCAGGGGGAAAACAACTAAAAAAATGATCAAGTAGTTTAAAAAATAATTTCTAGAAATGAAACTGGACTAATTAAAATGAAAACACTCAGGGATAGATTAAACAGTACATTAGACACAGCTGAAGTGGGTGAACTAGATATGAAGAAATGATGTAGAATGCAGTTCAGAAATAAATATTGGAAAATGTGCCACTGGGAGTGGTAGGGGCAGCTAAGACATGGAAGATAGTGTTATAATGGCATAAAAAAATAATGGCTGAGGATTTTCCAGCATTGTTGGAAGACATCAGGAAATCTAATATGTCCAAAGCAGAATAAATCAAAAGAAATTCTCACCCAGACACAGAGAAGCTGCAGTATACCAAAGAAAAGAGATCACAAAAGCAATTTTGTTTAGAAACAAAAAATGGCAATCATACCTAATCTGAAAAGAATAAACAATTAGACTTATGAGTGACCTTCAACAGCAAAAATAGATGCTGGAAGATAGGGAAATATCTTCACTATTCTGAGAAGGAGAAACTAACCAGAATGTGTTACGTGCTAGAACTATCTTTTTGTCAGATGGACAAAAATAGACAGTTTAGGACCCAGATTGGTGGAAATTATAAAGGATGTGTTTCAAGCCAAAAGAAAATGATTACAAATAAAAATACTGAGATTCAAGAGGACAGTGAGCAGATATTGGCAAATATTTAAATAAAATTCAGCAATATCAACAACAGAATAAACATAATAATGTCAAATTTGTTGGATGACAAATAAACCTGAAACAAAGTATTTTTATAGTTTATAAATTGGGAGAAGGGTAATCACACTTGAATCACAAAGGTTTTTGTATTTTTCAGTAGAAAGATAAATATATTGATAAATTTTATATTAAGTATGCATGTTAATATAGCTAGAAAAATGTCTAAAAGAATAGGCCTGACTGTGTAACTTCCAAATAACTAGAAGAAAAGACTTAAAAAGAAAACAAAAGGAAGAAAACCCTTAACCAAAAAGAAGGAAAGAAATCAGGGAGGAAAGCTGTCAAGGTGGGACAAATGGAAGGCCATAATAAAATAAGATGCAAAGTAAAGACATTTTAAAAGAAATAATAATAAATAGAGTGGGCTAAACTTGTCAATTAAAAGGAAAAAATGTTAGAATAAAGAAAACTTTAACTGAAAGAGAAAAAAGATATAGAAATATTAATCTAAGCTGTTATAACTATATTAATATCAACAATAAACTTTAAACAAAAAAATGTTATTGAAATAAGTGAGTACATAATGATAAAAGACCTAGAAGATTGAACAATTTTAAACCTGTGTGCATTGAATAATGTAGCCTCAAAATATAAAGCAAGCATTGACAGGAATCAAAGAAAAATGCCCAATAGAGTAAGTAATTTTTAATATACTTTTCTAAGTTAATAATAAGGTAAGCAAACAGAAAAGGCTGAGCACAGTTAATCTTATTCTAATGGACATGTATAAAACATGCATACAAGTGTAACTTCTTATAGACTATATGTTCTTTTCTAGCAGGAAAATCTTTGAAAATTGACCATGGGCTAGGTCATAAAGTAAGCCTCAAGGATTGTTATCATATAAACCACATTCTTTGACCACAATACAATTGTGACACAAAGATAACTAAAAACCATTCCAGCTGTGGAAATTAAAACACAACAAAACTTTTAGAAACATCGATTTAGAGAGAAATTGTCATGGCAATTTGAAAACACTTAAAACTGCACAATAATGGAAATACTAAAAAAAGTTGTGGATGTAGCTAAAAAAATTTTTAGAGCAAAATGTATACCCTAAACAGAAAAGAAAAAAAGGCTCAATACAAATAAGCTAAGCATGCAAAGAGTTAGAAAATGAAGAGTGTAGTAAATTCAAAACAGAAGGAAAAAAGAGCATAAATCAATGATACAGAAAATAAATACTCAGTAAAGAGGATCGATGAAACAAAGGTTAATTCTTTGAAGAGATTTATTAAAAATAGACAAGTGCCTGATAAGATTTTTCAAGGGAAAAAGAGACATCCCAAATAAACAATGAAAGGGATAAAAATGAAGATATAACTATGGATGTAATAAAGAATAAATAAATGAGAAGAGAATGTCATGAACTGTAAACCAATAGGTTTGAAACGTACATGAAATGCATATATTACAAGAAAATATAATTTATTAAAGTTAATACTGATTTAAGAAGAAATAGGAAATGAGTAGTACTGTAGCCTCAAAATAAATTGAATCTGCAGTTCAAGATTTTTCCCACAATGAAAACACTAAGCCTAGATAGCTCTACATTGTGTTCTACCTAATGTTCAAAGAATAGATAATTCTATTTATATATGGATCTTTCTAGAGAGTAGAAGAAAGTATGATCATTAACTCGTGAGATTAGCAATACTCTAATGCAAAAAAAAACCAGACATGGGCTGTAGAAGGAAGGAGAATCACAGGCCGATCTCAATCTTATTCATGACCATAGATATAAAAATCCTGGGCCAGCCGAGTGGTGCGTTGGTTAAGAGCTGGCTTGGGATGCCAGAGGGCCCCAGTTCGGATCCCACATATGGGGGCCAGTGACACTGCCCTCTACAGCTAAGATGCTGAACAACAGCT
Organism: Hipposideros armiger; assembly: GCF_001890085.2. Lineage (NCBI taxonomy): Eukaryota > Metazoa > Chordata > Mammalia > Chiroptera > Hipposideridae > Hipposideros > Hipposideros armiger. Next base: position 3,266,610 of record NW_017731357.1, on the reverse strand, counting down.
CAACCTGGAGCTGGGCTGCCATGAGTCGCCAGCGACAGTGTAGGCTGCAGCCCCTGTGGCAGTGGGTTGCTATGGGCTACCGTATGTAGCCAGCAGCCAGCGTGAGCGGCCAGCAGCCGCCGTGAGCGGCCGTCCAGAAGCCGGTGACTGATCTGCCTTGCCCGGGAAGAGCACAATGATGGTGCCAACTTGGGCCAGTGAAGCAAAGTCCTCCACAACTAGACTGAAGAACAAAAAGGACAGCAACTTGTCTGTTCCCCTTCCCCCAATTCCCCAGTGCTGTTTCCATCCCCCAATTCCCCAATAAAAAAATCTTTAAAAAAAATCCTAAACAAAATGTTAGCAATAACTGATTAGGTAAATTGTTTCTACCCTTCTACTAAATACAAAGAGATTAGACAAATTGCTCTGTACACACACACACACACACACACACACACACACACACACACATCTTCAAAGCATAAGAGAGCTAACAGGTACTGAAAAATCACTGGGCCAACATCCAGAAGGAAAAGATTAACCTACTTTCCCCCTGTAGGCGAGTGGGATATGTGTGTGGGGTGGAGTTTGCTGACCACTGAAGAGGCAAGTGAGAGGCTGAGTAGTGCTTTCAAAAGTCTTAGGAAGCTAGGACAACTGAAGGTCAAGTCCAGAGCCCAGCAAAGTATGTGTTTATGGAGGCAAGTGTTGGCAAACTCCTTGTGCTTTGGGTTTGACTGTGTCCTAGGACTAAGGGCAAACTGCAAAAGGACTAGGCCACATGTGCATTTCAGCCCAGCTTCTCAGGCATAGAAAACGCAATAAAGTTATCTGGTATTGTTAGCACCCCCAGGTGCTTGGCAGAAGCAGACATAACTCCTCTCTGAGAAAGATACCCTCCTAGTATTCAAATTATATCCACGTTTTTTCAAATTCAATGAGTGGCAGGCAATTAAAAATAATCAGGCAAACAAGAAGAGGCAACATGAATGAGAACTGGTATTAACAGCAAAGTAGAAACAGATCTAAAAGAAGTTATTACAAATACATAGAGGAATTATAACTCACCAATATTCAATTTATTGATGAAATTATTTGGGAATGTGTTATTGAAAATGCTGGAAAAAATGTAGAACTGCATTTAAGAGGGGGCAAGTAAATTTGAGTTTTATAAAGGTTTGTATATTTATAAACTAATTTGTTAAGTATATGAATCTTTTTATACCTTTTTGTATTGTTTTCCTATGATGCATTCTTCTCTGCAAGTGTTTTAAAATCACATCAAGAGCGGACTGATTTAAGAGTTCATCTGTTGGAAATCAGAGAATGAGGCCTAGTAAATCTTTGCATGGCTCCTCCAGCAACAACCCCAAAGAAAAGCATAGAAAATAACCTAAATGTTTTGAAAAGGGTCTAGATCAGCAGTACTACACAGTGTTCTTTACCGGGAGTGCCAAAAAATATATACAAGTGGACACTTTGGTCAACGTTGCTCAAGCAGTAGTTCGCCGTAATCAGAAGTGTCTGGGTGCTGATGGGAACCACTTTGAGCACCTCTTGTAATTGCAGAAGTCAAACGTGACTTGTGTTCGTCTTTTGTTATTGGTATATATTGTGTATTACAATTTTAATACAGTTTTCCTTTCTTAAAATGTTTTTTTGGCACCCTCTGTATTCTTTATTTAGTTATCACTGAATCGGCCTCACCAATAACTACACAAGTGGGATTGTTTGGTGATGGATGTCATACAGGGTTATGCCAAGTTCTTGAGTGGAGGAGAAAGGATTGCTATTTTCAGTTGCAATTTATCAGAGAGATGTAAGGCACATTTGAGTTGTAAAAAATAAATGTTTTTTATAAGACCATAGAAGCTTTGTTTTTTCAAGTTTTAACTAAAGTCTTCTCATCACTTTTTCTCTTTCTACAGAACGAACATGTTGATTACGTAGATGTTGGTGGGGCTTATGTGGGGCCAACCCAGAACAGAATCTTAAGGTTATCTAAGGAGCTGGGTTTAGAAACTTACAAAGTGAATGTAAAGGAACGTCTTGTACAATATGTCAAGGTAAGCCTGATGTTTTACTCAAGGGACCAATGTGGGGAGTATTGTGTTTGGGAAAGCATTTGGTTTTGTTTTTAGTTGGTTTTCTTTTCTCAAATCAATCCTAAAAATAGTTGGCTTTAAAGTAGTATTCTGCCTTTCTTTTCCTTTTTAAAAAATCCCTGTGGACTCCTGGAATCACTGCAAGGGGTCATGCCTCAGCTTGGCCTCTGCATCACTCACTGTGGCCCCTGAAGGCTGCTCCCGCACTCCTAGTCCAACGGGCACCTGACATACACTCACTCTCTCTCTCTCTCTCTCTCTCTCTCTCTCT